>NW_008824233.1:6726743-6732037 GCF_000699105.1 Pygoscelis adeliae | reverse complement strand
TCCCCAAACCTCCCGTTCTGGTCTCCCCCACACCAGAATATAAATGACTGACCTCAGCTTTTTGCCAGTACTGTTCTATCATTCAAACATTCAAGCCAACTTGAAGTTTTTAAATCATATTTCATTATTTGTTTCACTCAGGAACTACTAGAGTGAGATTATTAATTACTCTTATTTGTGCTGAACTCAAAGAAAAATATCCCAGTGACTTCAAAGAGCTTTGCATCAGGCCCAAAGGGCTTAAATTGCATTTAATTCATTCTTGGGCTTTTACTGACCTTCTGCACAGTGATGAATTTAACCTATCTTGAAATTACAAATTAAATAGGCCAAGGATATATTTTTAATGGGTTTTTCAATTTGAAAATACAATGAAAAATGTCATCTGTGTTTTGATCAATCATTTGGACATTTTTCTGAAGTCTTTTCTGGATCTATATTATGCCCTATGTATTTTAATTATTTTTTACTTTTCTTTACATCAGTCAGTTATTTCTGAAGCAGTAGATGATATTGATTATTATATGCTGATTAAAGAATACAAGTGATAGTGACTTTAAGTTTTAAAATTAGGCAAACTGATAAAAATAGAAGGGCATAATTCAGGAAACAATTATCCACCTTAGATGAGGGAGTTCTACAGACTTAATTAAAAAATGTACAGAATGCATTACTGTCAATTAGAGTACACCCTATGCAATTCATTAAAGCCCTCTCCCCTGTGCAGAAGTGACAAACACTCCATTATGCACTGGAGAAATGAGGCAGAACACAAAGGGGTAATGTCAAATTAAAAAGGGACTGACCTGTTCATAGCACAAAATCATATTAATAAAAAAATTAAGGAATCTGGACAAAAAGGATGAAACTAGAAGAGGAAAAAACTGCCTAAGGAGAGGTCTAATTTGTTTACAGAGCAGTTAGGACAGAGATTTACTATGGTAATTAAGCTATTATTCAATGACAAAAAGAAAAAAAGAAGCAATTACTAAAGAAACGCCACTAACACTTGGCCTAAAAAGATACGTACCTTGGTAAGAAAGAAAAAGGTGAAATAAACAGCAGCACTTTTTTAAAACCGTTTTATTTAAAAACAAATGAACCAAGTTAGACCTGTGTCGTGGTTTAACCCCAGTTGGCAACTGAGCACCACGCAGCCGCTTGCTCACTCCCCCCCACAGTGGGATGGGGGAGAGAATCGGAAGGGTAAAAGTGAGAAAACTCGTGGGTTGAGATAAAGGCAGTTTAATAGGGAAAGCAACAGTCGCGCACACAAGCAAAGCAAAACAAAGGAATTAATTCACTACTTCCCATGGGCAGGCAGATGTTCAGCCATCTCCAGGAAAGCAGGGCTCCCTCACGCGTAACGGTTACTTGGGAAGACAAACGCCATCACTCCAAACGTCCCCCCCTTCCTTCTTCTTCCCCCAGCTTTATATACTGAGCATGACGTCACATGGTATGGAATATCCCTTTGGCCAGTTTGGGTCAGCTGTCCCGGCTGTGCCCCCTCCCAGCTTCTTGTGCACCTCCAGCCTTCTCAGTCGGTAGAGCACGGGAAGTTGGAAAGTCCTTGACTAGTGTAAACACTACCTAGCAACAACTAAAAACATCGGTGTGTTATCAACACTGTTCTCACCCTAAATCCAAAACACAGCACTGTACCAGCTACTAGGAAGGAAATTAACTCTATCCCTGCTGAAACCAGGACAACCTGACATCACTTCATTTGTCACTTTCCTGATCATGTCCATATTCTTTTCCTACTGGACTGAAGTATCTCTCACAGTTCCCATACATACAAGTAGAGATGCCTTTACAAAGTTTGGAAGTACCTTCCCCGTTTCTTTATCCCTTTCTGACTACTTAGTTTCATTCACTAGTACTGCTTTGAAATATAAATGGAAAAAAGAATAAAGATTAATATTCTAGGTCCCATTCATGTAGTGCTAAAAAGCAGTTGTGCCTTCATTAATCTTTCTGAGCTCCTTGATTCAGGGACAGAAACTTTAAATTTGCGATGGAGTCTTTTCTCAGCATGTATCTTCCATATACCCTAGCTAAATTCCAAGCAAGCAGCCGATTCCAATAAAAAGTAGTCTATTAATACTACGATGAGATTTTCCACTCCCTCTAACGTATTTCCAAAGTCACGGGAAAGTTAATCTAGGTAACTTTACACCAGCACCTTCCAAGTCAGCACACGGTGTGCACGCATCGAGCACAGCACTGAGGTGATGCTTACTATATAAAACAGAAGTCAGTCCCATGTGAAAACCATGGTCCAGCGCAGGAAATTCCTGATCTCAAGCCCTTACGCTTTAAGCCTACCTTGCAAGTCATAGACATTACCGTCTATTACAAAACTTAAACATCAATACTGATTGCTCACAATCATTTGCCTATTTTGATTTAAAGCTTTAAAAGATTATTTTGGCACTTTCCCTGCTTTTTGCATTTCACTTTTTTCTCCCAAAGCTATTCTACACTTTTCAGTACCCTACTTGGACAAGTGATAATTGAAAAGTATTTCCTATATACAGATTTACACACAATCTGCTTAACTGTAGTTACAAACTCCAATACACAGCTATGCAGGCAAAGGATGAACAGAAAAGAAAGTAAGTTTCCTAACTTGCTTGTTATGAGCAGACACATTAGTTAAATTCCAATTAAAGGGTCAGTTTAATTAGACAGGGGTTTGAATATGACTGTCTAACTGCTATGACACCATGAAGGAGCTCATTCTCCTTTTATATATTCCAAAATATATCAAATGCAAATTAAAACAAATCAAGGGAGCGACAGTGATGCGTTACTTAGATGCACTCAAATTCAAGCCTAAGGAAAGAGAGATGCCGAAGCTGATCAGTTCCATTGGATTGCTAGTTCAGATAACGGGTCCCCTGCACTATGCAAGAAAGCCTCTCAATATAGTCAGGGACAACTAACTACAAACTGGAATGGGGGAGGAGAACACCTTTCCTTAAGGCTTCCCTCAAAACAAAAGCAATTCTTTTTAAATACAAAAACGTAACAACTAGCCAAGCTACGTGAAGCAATACTGGAGTATTGCACAACATTCTCTTCCTGATGTCAACTTTCATGACAGGTAATGATAGTCAGATTTACCAAAACCATTTCTAACACTGCAATGTAACCAGGTCAAATATAAATCCTTGCTATCTATACCACACCAGCTATTTTGACCATACCACAAGTCAAGATTCAGCATCTCATACCTCCTGTATGAGGTATATATACCTCATACCTCATATATACCTATACCTCATACCTCAACACCATAATTTCCGTAGCAACAGCACCGCAGCCCTGCAGATGGATATTAGAAGTAACTTAAGTATAGACTACACGTGTAAACTAAGTCTCAGCTTGTCTCGCTCACATTCAGATTGCACAGAGGAAAAGGGTAAATTTGAACCAGAAGCAAAGCAACACTCTATATTTTCAACTGCTCATTCCAAATCAGATATGTAAACAGCCTGATAAAATCAGTTTTTTCCATTGGCCTTTGACCACTAATGAACAGACTGGAATCTAAAAAAACAAAAAAAGGGGGGGATCACATCACTTTTCTTAAGTGACTATTATGAATGCATACACCTAGGTGTAACCACATTCTTCCTCTCTATACTTTTTTCCTCTGATCTAGGCATGACTCAGATTTACCAAGAGCATAGTAAGACTGCACCTGGTTCTTATGCATCCCAAAAAAAGCTGAGGCTAAGCTACTTAATTAGCCTACGTTAAGTAAGCACTTAATAAAAATGAGTGTTTGAGCACACATTGCTCAAACAGAGCGGAAACTGTATTACTGAATTAAGTGTATCAAAAGCAAAAGTATTACTTATTTTCGCACAGCAGAAGTCTTCCAGCTGTAATATTGTGGTAGATGTCATATTTCAGCATGTCAAAGATCAATAAACAATTTAGAACAAGACCAATCAGTTCCTTAATCTGCCACAGTCCAGTCATTTAGCATTCCAGGGCCACATGCAGTACTCCTAACAGAAGTAGTCTCCTGTAAAACAGTTAACACTCAGATCAATTTTAATAGGCAGCAATTTGTGAACAAATTGAAATGCTTATTTCTGGTGAAACTTCACAAAACCCAAAGTGGCTACCATCTTCCAAGAACAACTGTCTCACTAAAAAGCTTCAAGTCTGCTCAATCACTGTTTAATCATTTATTCCAGGCAAATTCAAATAAAAAAATCTGATTTCTTTTTTTAGCTAATTACTATAAACGATAAATTATTTTCATTATGTGTAAACTAACGAGATCGATCAGAACCTCCTCTGAGTCTCATTTGTTTATATTTAATGAAGTTTAAATGCATAGGGATTACAAAAAGGACATTTTACAACATTAATTAGGGACACAGAATTCATACTACACAAATGCATTGCCCACTTCGTGCTAGGTGGGATTAGCTTCTCACTGCAGTTAAAAAACGTGAGAAAGAACCTTTTTTTCGCCTCTTCCAAACAGTAATCCCTCCAAGTAACAAAACACTGCTCCCAAAAACTTTGAATGCTTTACGGAGGGCCCAAGTCCGTTCTATTTACTACATACAGAATAGTATTTTATTCTCTCTCAACATTGAATACTTCATTTCCAGGTCTTGATTTGAAGCTCAGTAACAAAGCCCTTGCAACAAATCCCTGGGAATTTTATCCACCTCACTCCAAATGCACAACCCTTCTCCACTCTAAATGCCTCCCTCCATCAACTCGGCGGCAGCCTGCTTTGGGAGAGTGCTTTGTGCCACTTCAGAGCAGGCATTACCGCACCCCCTTCGCGGCCGCTCCACAACGCTGGTGTAGTTTGGAAAACACGCCGAGCAGCTGGAGGTGCGGGCGCGGGCTCGCAGCCACCCAAGTACCCTTCTTCTGTCAGGAAGGAGACGCGAGTGCTGACGGGCTCCCTTTTTGCTGAAACTTGGTCAGGTAAAAATATCACCCTACGACACTGCGAGACCCCTCCCGCTAGCTGTTACCTCTGTCACACACCACACACACACCCCCCTCCCCCTTGGTGGGTTATTCTAATCCACCTACCGTTGTATTTTTCCGACTTGGTAGCTTTTTGACGACTTTAAATCGTCCGGGTTTACCTGCTGCCTTTAAGCCCCTAGCCTCACAGGCGACACGGCGCGTCTCACCCGCCTGTGGCTCACTACGTCTCACTGGCAGAACGGGCAGGGGGTGGCTTTGTCCGTCCATGTGTCCGTCCGTCCGTCCCCCCGTCCCACCCCCCGCGTCTCCCCCAG
>NW_008824233.1:6719401-6726635 GCF_000699105.1 Pygoscelis adeliae | reverse complement strand
AGCCCTGTCAGGGGAAGGGGTGCGGGGGGGAAGCGGTGCGGGGCGGTTGTTGCGGCCCTGATCTCTTGCTGCTCTGCCGCACCGCCGGATTTCTCTGCTTTCAGAGCCCGGCAGTTTTAGTTCGCGGTGGATTCAGACCCATCTTGTGGGATTCAGAGAGCCTGTGCTCCTGCGGTGCTTGCTGCCATGGCGGTGCACCCCAGCGCGGGGTCCCACTGAGCCACCCCTTCCCTGTCGGCTGTGCTTTAACTGGCCATCACAGGGGCCCCCGCCACCGGGTTGTCAGCTCCTCCACGCGTGAGACACCTCCTTCACCCCCCAAGCTCTTCGTCAAAGCTTTCATACGCTTTCATCTTCCTTAGGCCACACGCCAGAGCTAAGGGCGCGCCCCAACAACGATCCCCCTTCTTTCTCCCCTTTAATTCCTCATAGCACCGTATTTGTAAACACCTTTTCTTTGCACTCCTTTCTCAACTCGTGCACAGCTCAAATAATTGATAGGCATAAAGCAGTTTAAGAGGAACCTGCCAGCAACTTCCTTGAGCCTCTTGGTGCAACTCAGCTGCCCGGGATCACTGCCCTTCCTGTGGCTATGTCGGCTCACGAACAGTAGCTTCTGAGTGCCGGGGATGTTCGTACGTCATTTAACTACCTGCCAAATAGTTGCACGTGCAATATGTTGTCCAATAAACAAAGCAGCAGTCATGTCGACGCGCTGCTCCACAACAATTAGACTGGGGGGTTAATTCTGAAAATTGTATATATTTTGTGGTTTGTTACTAACTCAAGTAAACTTCTTTTAATTGGAAGTATATTTCCTTCTGGGAAATACAGGCTTCTTCTAGGCTTTAGAAAAATTATATATAACTTTTTTTTTTTCTGTTCCAAGTATGTTGCTTATACCTTTTAACAGTGACTATAGATACATACAAATACAAGTCTGTTAAAGACCTAGCTGAAAGTTATGTTAGTTTGTAGGAGCATTTGTTGCAATACGAATAACTGCTGAACTTTAGGCAGATAATCTTAATGGTTTATCTTTCATCTACGAGATTACGCATAGCCTTTGCTAGCTGAAAAAGTGATCAAATTTGTAGTAAATTAGTTTCTTAGTTTGAATGTTGTTCCAGCATGAACTAAGACATGAGAGAAGTCAGGCTGTATTGATACCATGCAATTTTAAGATACTTGGAAAATTAGCGTCTGACGATGCTACAACCCTCGCTGACATGATAATGGAAAAACCACAGTTGCCACATTAATGAATAGTACACTTCAGTATCTCATTCCATTCTGTACCTAGTAACCAATGGGCATAGCTTACAAATCCATACATAAACCAGATATCTGCTGTTTTTATCAAAGCTATGAAAGTGTTTTCACAGGCTGTTTCTAAAACTGTTTTCACACAATAGTATCTGTACATTGTCTTAATCCTGCCAAGCCAGAGAAGTTGTGAATACAACTGTTTTGGTTAGAACAATAATCTTGTATTGGTAATAAAACCTACTATTTGTATTTTGCTGAATCCACTGTGAAACATCTCGTATTTCCTGCATCAAGTTACAATCATTCTTACGTGAGTGTTTAGAAGTATAGGCAGTTTAAAAGTAATTTTGGGTAATACCTCCTGTGACTGTTTAATACCCATGTTTCCCCCAGTGCTTGCTCCAGATGCCTTCTCATTCTGCCTGAGAATGGAAAGACACTCCTTCCAACTCGTTCTGTATACACAGCAGCTAACTGTAACCCAAACTTCAGCTCCTCCTGCATTCTTACCTGCTGATGATGTATTCTTACCTTACCTGACGAAGCCCAAGAGTCCGACAAAGCATTTGCTGTTAAAATAGCTTAATTTTATGAAGCCCTTTCACACCATGCTTTAGCTAGTTTAACAATTAGAATTTTACTGTTTCATCAGTTAAACTATGTAACTTCACAAAATAACAATGGCCAATGCAATTAGTCATAATCTCTACACTACGATACTGTTTGTCTCCCAGAACAATCCTCTACTTTCATTCAAGTAAAAGTAAGATTTTGCTCAACTTAGAGACTATCTGTTACTCAACCTGTTTCTTCTCCTGAAGAATTTTACAACATACCATGTAGTCTTAGCAGGAGATCTGATCTCACTCTGCACAACCATCCAGATCTCCCTTCTTTGCACACCTTACGCTGCTGATGTCTGTAAGAATACATCTGTAACAATACACAATAGAAACATCCACGGGGGAAGAATGTAGTCTGATTGTCATGATTTTAAATGCTGAATGGAACTGGCACATTGTGACGGATGTACTCCTGTTTGAACTAACTGAATTTTGGTCCAGGCAGATGCTCAGCAAGTTAATCAAAGTTAGTCCTATTGTGTGGGGCTATCAGTGAGAACTCAGGACCAAACCAAAAAAAAAAACCGGCTTGGCTGGAGACTAAGCTGACAAGTGGCCGAAACTGCATGAATACAGCAGAAAATCTGACTACAAATCAGCCACTTTATGCTATAAATATCTGCAGCCATCAGGGCCCATTCAGCCCTCCCTCCACAGCAGCTGGCTGCACCGTGGTGATCTCCCCTTGAGTAGGGAAGCCTCTCAAGGTTACCCCTTCAAGGCTGAGGGATCCCTTACCTGACACCAGACATCGATGGGTTGGTAAGTGACATTTTTTGCATGCATGTGACATTTAAAATACGTATAGTAAGCTTAAGTGATAATCTTTATAGCCCATACTAACTTTAAGTGTAGTAAATAGTAGAGTATTGACTGCCAATCCATCTGTACTTATTAAATATTTTACATACCTAAATTTACTGATTAGAACTCAAACTTACTACTAGATCAGATCTTAGTGATCTCTGACTCTTCTCCTGCGACAGACACAGAGAATTTCACCACCAAAAAGAATGGAAAGTCTATACATATTACCTGTGTCCTTAACCAGATGTAGTTAAAAATCTCCCTGAAAAATCTTTCTATTGATTTATATGACATTTGAATGTAATCTTGAACAATATTGTAGAGATAATTGTTTAAGAAGCCCTGCTTCAATTGCACCAGAGTTGGCAATTTGCTTAACTGTATCATTAACCTACTCGGTCTGCCCATCTCTACTTCCAGATTTTCACTGCTGTCCCTGGTAACTTTTTCTCTAAGGCAAAAAGGTTTTACATATTTTTGGGAGGGTGAAGGGGAAGTGTCTCTTAAAACAATTAAGTATAGGGACATTCTTTGGAAGCGTGATTGTCTATTTGTCCACTCATGTCAAATGCAAATTGGTCAGTTTGACTTAGGTACAATTATTCAACTTATTAGTAAATCCAACAACAGGAGGGGTGGGGAGAAGGGCATAGCAGTCTTTAAAATAAAGTATACTTTAAGGCCCATACTTCGGATCTAAAGTCCAAGTGTCTAACAACTGATGACACAAACTTGATTACAGGCCTGAAGGAATATCAGTCAGGATAGGGAACAGGAGGAAGAAGGAGGTGCAAAAATACAGTGGTGTTGCAAGTACAGCATAGTTATAAAAATCATTCGGATTACCCTTCAAACATGTTTCTGCTTTACCACGTTGCTGATCATAGTCCGCCAAAGAATCTAAGCAGAGAAGCTCAGTATGCTAGATTTGTATCATGAGTATACAGCTAGCAAAGCATGTAATTTTTACCCTCATTACAAAGAAAAGCAACGCAATGGCTAAGATGCCATTTAATCACGAAAGCATATTAAAAAATAATGTCAGTAATGTGTTTTTATTTTGCAAAGAATAGCACTGAGCAGTAATTATGCTGAACTATGGTTTGTTCATTAAATTATGGATCTTGTTCTGTTAATTACATAAAAACATTCTCTAGAAAGATGTGTTATACAATTTGGTTAACAGTGATGATTTTGATTCAGAAAATCATACAATTCATCTTGCAGAATATATTTGACCAGGTTAAATATGATTCAGAAAATAAAACGTGCTTCCCTTTCTCTTATGTAGTGTGACCTATTTTATATTAAATTGAGAATGTTTAGACTTCACAAGGGATACAGAATAGGACCCTAAATCAGTACAATATGCAAAAAATCACATTGCATATTTATCAGGGAAAATTATTTCTTCCCCAGATGAACACAGAATTTCTAAAGGGGATTAGGAGGCGTTATGGGAGAAATATTGCGAATGCATTAATTGAACACAAATTTGCCCTTTACTTCTTGACACTTCATTTGGAAAACACCAGGTAGGTGTTAATTAAGATAAGAAGTGACCCATACTTTTCATCTTTTGCTTTAATGACTGATGAGAATTTATGAACTTTAATACCATTTCTTCACTGATGCAGAGTTAAACATACAGAAAGAGAATAACACACACCTAATTTAGATAGCAAAAAATTAAGTCTCACTTCTGATTTCAACATATGCCTCAAAAACACAGGCAAAACTCAAGTCTACTTCCACATGCTGGGAAGCAGATGACATTATATCAATTTTACAGAAGAACTGTCAGCTGGTTACAGGTTATTGGAAAGACTGTTCTTACCAAAGGCAAGAATGCTCGGCACTGCGTGTAGGAACTAGTATGCCTAAGAACACCTGTACTAAAATGGAGTATCTACATTTATCTGGTTAAAGTTTCCATTAGAAAGGAGAGTCCTGCCTCTCTTCTAATTTGAATATTAAAAACAGAAAAATTAACACTTGCTTATCACCTAAAAAGGACCTGCCAGCTATTTCTGCACGTGGGCTTTTCTTCCCTTGCCATTGACATGAGCTTATTTATCTGAAGGAAGAAGAAAGGGGAATAAATTACCCCTTCTGCAATCATAGCAATTTAGCTTTGCACTTTCCTTAAAGAATCAAAAGCAAGACTTACACTGATAACAGGTATTCTTATTTTTACAGAATGTCTACTTCAAAACAACAACATACCAGATACGCTTTACTCACTGAACGAAAATAGCAAGTATTTTTCCAGTGTCTGTATTGTGGTCTCAGCTGTATTTCTGAATACTAAAATTTCTTGAATTTAATAGAGCACCATGGTTGTAGAGCTTGCTGGGCTTGAAGGCAGGCAGGCAGGCCATTTTGAGAGCAGACCAGCATAAACTGACTTAAAAATAAGCTTTTGTTCCCTTGTATAAAACAGTTTAGTAGACATTGGTTTACTGAGAATCATCACTGGCTCCTATCCAGATAACTCAAGCTAGTTCTTCTTAGCAGAGCTCTCTACATCAAAATTCACTGTTTTAAGTGCATGCTCACTAACCTTTATCCCCCAAATACTGCCTATTCTGCATTTACCTTTTTACCAAAAAAAATAGAACAACATTTGGGTTCCACCTTAGCTCGAAAATGTTTGAGTATAGCATAACACTGTCCAAAGGTACATTTAATGGTGCCCAGTTGCAGCAGAAAGATTCACAACTTCTGCCACATTTTTTGATGTAGAGAATTTCTTTGCAGCTTTTATTTATTTATTGAAAGCATAAGCAGATCATAAATTAAAAAAAAATTTGTAATATTTTTATAAACTCCAGTCATTTAACTGTTGGTAGAAATGGTGTCTTACCAGTAAGAGGCTCTGATGCACTGCTGAGTATGGAATGGCTGAAGCAAGAGGGTAGCCTTCATCCTGATGCAGTGAACATTAGTGTTTCCCATTGCCCTTTTCATAATGACCGCTATCTAGATTAGCTCCAGGAAAACACGGTCACATGCCATATTAAACCATCATGGTCTACATTTACAAGTAATTTGGCAAACTTCTAGTCTCTGTAGACCTTTGTCTGCCTGAATTTCTCCATGATTTGCATATTGCTAATCATTACATTCAGCACTGGAGTTTTCTTTGTAATTAGTTCTTTTAAGTGCATCAAAGCTTTAGAAGACATATATTCATTTGACAGTTTTCTAATTGCTTTTTATGTTGTCATCTTTATGGCAAAGGAGCTTTATGATCTTAAACCTCTAAAACATTTTAATTTTTCCTAGAACTTGATATTAAAGGACTAAGAACTGTGGTCAGATTAAACAAGTCTGTCTAATTTGAAGACACATGAGGTCTTCCCAATGCATCAATTCAGTCAGTCAGACATTTTTAACCCTTTCTGTGACCATCAGACTACACAGAAATATGACAACCCACATCTTGCCCTTTGACAGTAAAGATTTGCTTCATATGTATTACTATCTAGACCAGACTAGCTGTAACGATAATCAGCTGGGATCACTCTAGGAAATTTATTACACATAGTAGCAAAAATCGTTGTCAAGCAGATTGTTTTCTTTGTATCCGTATTAAATGACCTTTTCTTTCATCAGTTGCCTGTGCATATACCTGACGAATTTTTTTTCTTTCCTTTGCAGCATTTGCCTCAGGTATTTGTGAGCTCTCCCCTCTGTTAATACTCAGTGGGGTCATATTATTCAGTCTTAATAAAAGGCTCCACAAGCCTCTTGCTCCAGTAGCACTAATCACTTTTGCCATTCTACTTTCAACCTTTTTATTAGCAAAGGCTGGGCTGACATTAGCAATTCAGCAGAACAGGAGATCAGTAGATCAAAGCAGATGGTGCTGAGCGCACTCCATCACCATCCCCACTTTGAACAGAGTTTCACTTCAGACTACATATCTTCTGAACCGAGCATCCCAAACACATGCTCAGTTCAAGGCTGTCTGAAGGAACAGTGGGTTTGGACCCTCACATTTCCATTATGGATCAGAGACCATTAGGTGAGCTACCAGTCTGACATTCTCCAAAAAAGATCTAGTTCATATGTTCTGTATAAGTCAAAAACAGCCAGGGGATAATGCTTCAAAACACACTGTTTCTGCAAACTGAAGCCCTAACAAATGTGCGGGCAAATAGTCACCTAATAGCAATAAAAGGAAAGAAAAAACCTCCCAGATTATAAACACCACAACCATAGCAGAGAGATAGACACACTGATACTAACAAATTTGGGTTTTGACGTGGATTTTTGTTTTGGAAGTTTAACCTGAGGCAGTGAACCCTTATTTTGTGATCTCCATGTGTGATTTTCTTTTAGTTCAGTCAGTCAAAAATGTCTCCAGTACTAGCAAATGCCCTTTCTTACTGGCCATTTCATGATTTCAGTAATGGCTGTATTACATGAGTTTTGAACATAGTATTCATTCAAGTTCGTTGACCTGTCCAAACTTTTACTTCCATTAGTGTACCTCTTCTTTGACTAAGTCAGTTTTTGTTTGGTTTTTT
>NW_008824233.1:6718134-6719378 GCF_000699105.1 Pygoscelis adeliae | reverse complement strand
AACGGACGACACGACACCAACCACCAAACCTCCTCAGGACTCAAAACACAGTTGCAAACATTTTGAGAAGAAAGTATATTTCTTCCTTTTTAACAGGAAATTATTATTTCCTCTGGCTCCATTTACTGAAGGACACGGTAAAGCTACCTAATGAAAAACCAGATTTTTATGAAGCTACAGAGTAACAGGATTGCAGCTTTTTTTTTTAATCTAAGATTTGATTCAGTCAACTGTTCAAATCTCTAATTTTTAGCTTGAGAAGAAAAAAGTTCAACAATAATATAAATTGTTTAATGTTGCTATTTTGTAAGTAAACATTATATGAGATAAAACATTTTTGTGAGAGGTATTTAACTGATACCCAAGACCAAGCCAAGCTTTCTGCTTTTTGGTAACTGGGAAACTCCAAAACTTCCAGTTGTAAACAAAGGCTGCTCCTGGTGCATCTGGAAAGTCTATCACAACTGGTTAGTTCAAGTATGTTGTGAAATATTAGAGATTAACTTAAAGAATATTTAAATCCGTGTCTAATGTTTTTGTATTTAGTGGCAGATGAACCATGGAGGTGGGTTATATTCCGCTAGTGTGAACCTGCAATTCAACAGGTCTCATTAGTTCCAGTGGCCTAATATTTGCTAATTAATGCATCTCAAAAAATGAAAAACTTTGGAATTTACTACAACGTGGTAAATTCCAAGTCTCTGCTCATGTCAGAGACTGTCACACTGTTTTCCTATCTTTTAATTTCACTGCTGGGATATTTTCATAGTTTATCACATGGTTTATACAGATGCTTTCATTTCCTCCTTCCCTTTTTTTCTTTTTCAGAAACGTGGAATAGAAACTTAATTGTTATAGAAATTGTTATTGTAAAATCTGTTCACAAAAGCTGTATTTTACTTTATACCTCAGGCATGAGGAGTCTCTTTGAAAAAAAAAAAAAGAAACAACCACCAAACATACCTGTGAACTAACTGTTTTGATAGAACAAAAGCATCCCTTTTTAATGACCTCTATGTAACAATCCTGATCCACTTACTGTATATAATAGATGCAAGTAGATTATTTACGTGTGAAATAACTAGTATTGTTAAAATGGCACCCATTTTTCAATCCGTCTGCTCTTGCAAGTCTCTGTATATCATAATTTCTTAAGACATTCTTGAAAACGTTTGGGGTCCCTGAAAGCTATTTGCAAGAGATATTAACCAGTGTCACAAACATCTTGTGCAGAATGTGAATAA
>NW_008824233.1:6706334-6718088 GCF_000699105.1 Pygoscelis adeliae | reverse complement strand
CTATTTAAAATTTCCATATTATTGTTGAATCAAAGTTAGAATGTACTGATACTTTTCTTGTGAATAACCCATTTTTCTTCTAGGCAAAAGGACAAAGGAGGTCTCAACAACTGTTTAATTAATTACTGTAGAACAGTAATGCTATTACTGAACTAATTCCCATCATAAAAGGTGATTTGAGTGTGAAAGCAGTCTCATGGATGGCTTCAGATCCTCTTACTTGGGATATTTCAGTAAAATCAAATGTAACCTGAAACAGATCCCCTAGACAGTACAAAAATTCTTACTTTTCTTTTTCTGATTTGTATTTGGAAAGATAGTCCATTTGCATGTCTATAAAAATTTAAAAAAAAAAAACCAAAACGTAGTCACAAAAGACTCTGGGATTAAAAAGTCCATGATTTACTAAAATACAGCAAAACCTAACATCCAGATCTTCAATCAGTGTTAATCAGCATAGTTCCATTGAGGTCCAATTTATGCTAGCTAAGAATCCGGCCTTAGATTTAATGATCTCATTGGTAATGAAGCAGAAAGATGGGTTTACAAAATCAACAGTGAGGAAACAGAAGAAAAAAGAAGGAAGGAAATATTCTGGCAGCAATCCAGCATTCATAACTGAACTAATGTTCAATTACTGTGAAACGCTTTATGGAAATAAATGTTAGTTCTACATGAATCCCAAATGAGTTTATTACAATCAGTGCTATTAAAATGATTAAAATAAAGTGTTACTAGTATGCCAAACAACTGTGATCGCAGTTTCATAAAACTAGTGTTTAATATCCAGAGATAAAAGATTTTTTCTGTAATAAGTAAATGTAATGATGTGTCTAAATCACTTGAAATTATGACATTGATGGTAATGTTAATTAGCCTTTTAAAAGGAATTAGTGTAATGCAATGTGTAAAATACAGTAGAATACCTAAAGGTTACTTAAATAACACAAATCTACTCTTAGTAACCGTTCTACATCATCAGAATAGGAAAATAAAAATCATGACATCATAAAATCATTTACTTGTTTTCATTCTAATTTTTTTTTTCCAAAATACAAAGTGTTTATTAACATATTTTTGTTTAGAAATTTTTGGTTATTATGGTAATCAAATGTTGAATTCAATTCACCATTTTCAGATCCCTAAATGACAGCTTAAAAAAAAAATAAAGTACTTGCACAAATATACACTATTAATAAATAATGTTTCATCTTAGGAGGGAAAAACATGAAATTGTGAATCTGTTCGGTATGAATATTTCAAAGAGCCTTTTCCAATGGAGAGCAACTCATTTCGGTTAGAGCATAACATGCAATTTTATTAGCAAATATATTTATGAAGCAGTTGTACAGGCGCCACAGTCAGTGCTGCAATTTTCCTAATGGAAAGGGTTTTAGTTAAAACACACGCACACAACTTAGCAACAGATTTTAAGCATAGCACATCTATGGAGTTAGCAGTTGGAGCAGAATCAGAAGGATGAAATCTACACGGAAGATGGCACAACTCATACTGTATTTTCTAAGTTCTGTGTTTCTCAAGAATTAAACATTTAGTTTGCAATCTAATTTGGAACTGTGTAAATTTAAATACCATCCTTGCTGTTTGACTGGAAAGTTACTAGCAAGCATTTAGGACATGCATATATATATATCTATATATCTCTGTACACCAGTCAGAATTAAATATCTATGTGGACATCTTGAGAAAAAATCATTTTTATAAAATTAGTGATAATGCTGCAGCTAACTGGCTACTAGTAATAGTAACTGTTTCATTTAGTGTCTTTTTTGTTTCTTGGTTTCACCTTTGCTCAGTATAAATACTCCCAAGTGCTCTGCCAAAGAAATAGGTGTATTTCTACCCTTCACCAGCCACCTGATGGATGCATTACCTATTAAGGCAATCTCTTATGGAACAAACAAGAGAAGTTTTCTACTTCTATGGTCTGATATTTGAGTTGTTTACAAGATTACTTTGTTGCAGCTTTTACTTCCACAATTATTATACAAGTACTGTAACTTTTTTCCTCTTAACCTAAAGAATTTTTTATTCTGCCATGGTTTCTTTAAAAACAGCCTTTAAAAAAAATACCACATAAGCAAGCATGGACCCTCTTCCCCTTTGCTGAGTGGAAGGTAGTTCTGAAGTCTCTGAAACTCAGATGAACAAGCGACTAACAGCAAAATTACAATTTTTAGACAAGTTCTCTGAAAGGACATGTCTTATATAAGTCTGCTAAAGTCATAAAAACAAAAGTGACATTAGACAAATACTCTTCTTTCAGCAAAATTCACTTCCCACTCCATAAAGAGATCAAGTGTTCACTTAAAACATGACGAGCATCCCACATAAGAATTAGATAAGGGTGGCAGATGGATGAATGCATCAGAAAGTTCCCACAACCCTTGCATGCCAGGAAAGTCATGTCTGATTTCATTCCACAGTCAAACATAGAAAGTCACTTAAGAGAGACTGGAAATGACTAAGGGATGAGACAAGAGAAGTTGTTACGGGTGCGTGACTGGGACCTCAGTGTCCACAATACAGAAGAGCAACTTGGTGACTTCCCGCTATTCCAGCATGTCAGTGGAACAGAGAGAACGGGGCTCCTGCTTTCTGCTGGCATTGGCACCGACTGTGAAAGGTGGATTCCACACATATTACCTTCCCTTCTCCCATTTGCATACTTATCTCGCCTACTTTGTACAGCATAAATTACATCTGTAGATTTTCCATTCTCTGCAGATTATTAAATAGCTTGTCTAGGTGAGCAATAAATAAACACTACGTAGTTCCATGTCCTATGATTTATTTTTAAAGCCAAACCACATTCACTGACAGGTTTGTAGTCAAGTTAAAAAAACAAACCTTTTTGAGGGAAACCGAACACAAGTTATGAAGATTTGTGTTTTTAAAGGCTTTTAGTTGAGTCATGTATTTTACATTAATAACCGAATAGAATACAAGCTTCTTGAAACAGCATCTGAAACTCAGGACTCCCTACTTACAGGTAATTGCTAGTCTAACAAGTCATACCATCTCATCTGCTCCTCTCTGTATCGTAAATGAATTATTTTCTGTACGTGGGCGGATTGACCAGAAAAGACATATTTCTCCCGCTGAAGCCCAGCTATAGTTGCCAGCTAATATACTCTACTGAAAAACAAGAGACATGAATCTCTGAGAAGTAATTGAATCACTACTTTCTACCTCTTTTGGCACTGAATTGGGTTTGCGTGGCAAGGTTTTGGTAGCGGGGGAGCTACAGGGCTGGCTTCTGTGAGAAGCTGCTAGAAGCTTCCCCTATGTCCAATAGAGCCAATGCCTTCCCCTATATCCAATAGAGCCAATGCCAGCCAGCTCCAGGACAGACCCGCCGCTGGCCACAGCCGAGCCAGTCAGCGACGGCGGTAGCGCCTCTGGGATAACGTATTTAAGAAGGGGGGGCGGCGGGGGGAACCCTACAAAATTCAGTAATCTCACCACAGCTTTCTCCTCCACTTTGAAAAGTTGCTATGACTCAACTTCCAAGACAGGAGGAGGGTGAAATTAATCAACAGATCAGGAACGTCAAGTCAGGAAACTGGGGCTTTCCCTCACCAAGCTCCATTATCCTAGGAAAGGGGCCCAGGCACTGGGTTACCCTACTTCAAACCTACCCTCAGAGGCAGAGCCCTAAGAGAACATCTCTGTCAAACAAGGAGTTTTCCCTGCCTCTGGTCATGATTCATTCAGGATGTCAGAGACAGGTCATGAGAATAATCAGGATGATAATTGTGAGTACTGTGCACTTACAAAAAAGTTCAGACATCCAATGGCAATGAGCTAACTTCTAGGAGCAATATTTCAAACCATTCTCTTTTTATTAAAAGACTGAAAGAACAACAAACAAACAAAAAGAAGAGATCCATAACAGAGTATAGCAGGCTCTTCAGAAAGGTTGATTCCTGTAGAGTAGAAATTATCTTCCTGTAAGTAATTATTGGTGCACTTAATTGGCTACAGCGGCTGATGCTGCATATAGCTTTTTTATCTTAATTGCAGAAACCAGTGAAAAATCCTCCAACCAATATGACTAAGAAAGTGTGGGAGGTGGTTTACCAATCTGTTTGTCTACAGCCCTGGGTTTTGTGTCCTTTCATTAGGTTTTATGTGCTGCTTTTTGTAGTGACAGAATATAGAATTCTAAAATTGAGCTAACCAGAACACAGTGCATCTGAGCACTATTAGCAACACCAATCTACGTTGGAGCTGGACACAATTGTGTCCAGACAACATTCAGATCTGACCAATACAAGCTATTCCTAAATGCAGAACACACGTAACATTTTTTCCCCTCACTCAGTGCTCTTCAAGTTTAAAATTGCCTTATGCGACAAGTGTAGTATACCAAAAGTGATTGCAAAGTGCCAGAAGAGGAGATTCCAGGTACATTTCAAGAGCTGTTCAGACATACCAAAAGCTTTGAAAACTGTTTTTATTTGATCTGTATTTGTACACAATTTTTTCAAATTATATTCTAAGATTGTTTCTTCTCTGAGAAATTTACACTGTGTATTTTCTAAAGACATAATTAGCACTCTATAAGGACAAAAATTGTTTTGCAAAGGACTGGGGCACAGAAGAGTGGCCTTTCCAAATTGAAAAGGATTTTCAAGATTTAAAATAACATCTAAAAAGAGTCCATTGGAGACAACTGAAACTCGTCTTTTCAGTGTAGTCATTTCATAACACGAACAGGAAAAAATGAATCCTATAAAATGAATAGCAGTTAGAATAAAGCCAAAATGGCTTGTTCTGAAAACTTAATGTAAAAATGGAACATTCTGTAGTGTTGAAGTTCCCCTTTTCCTCTCCCCTCTCTAGGGTTTTTGTTCAAAATTATATTTGGAGAAAATGTTTCATTAAATGCAACTTTTTTTTTTTTCCAATCCCAGTAGTCACACAGTCAACACCAACATTTTTGGAGCTGATTTTGATGAGGTTTTAATCACAACCCTGTTACTGAGATAAATCATATGAAAGGCCACTAACACCAGAATATACTTTTGCCCTTCATAAAATACCATTGATATTTAAAACAAAAACCCTAAAACGACCCCTCATCCCGCAATGGTGTAGAACCAATAGCGTGCACACACACAAAGAGAGAAAACAGAACGCAAAACACCTACAGCTTGGAGACTTAGATTCAAAGCTGGAGTCCAAACAAAGGTCTTGCATCTCATGGAACCACCATCCAAGCTGGACTTCAGAATCACCTGTAGCCCAGTAAATAAGGTTTTTGGCATTGCTAGTAAAAGACGATAGACATTGTACAGAACCAACAGTACCAGATCTCAGGGCTGGGATGGTCTTGCCATGGCCCCAGTTTGGTTTAGCTGTGATAATAGCTGTTAAGTGGGCAAGTGATCATTGCTGCCTCTGCAGGCACTGGCTCCAGCAGAGCTGGGGGTGGAAGAAGCCTGATCCTCTCCAGGCCATCACTGAGGAACCACCAGCAGCCCCATGGGTGCGCAGGGAGGTGCTGGGGCAACTGGCAGACCTCCCCTGGGCACCAGGGAGAAGGATGTGTGCTGGGAGGATGCTACACCCCAATAAGCCCAAGCAAGCAAAGACTGAGGAGGAAGGGATCCTCAGCAGCCCCACCCCACCATCCTGATGCTGCTCCTTGAAAGATTAGCAGTATCACCCTTAGGAGAGGGCATCACAAGGGTGAGCCAGACAAACACCGGAGAAACGAGGTGTGCTCCCTTTTGCCAGTAATATTTTTGGTGTAACAGTTCCTTTTCCCCCCATTTTCTCTTGACCAATATTTATTTATACTTCAAGTGAGGTTTATCTTTCAAACTACCAGGTTATTAGCTATTAAGGGATAATATTCTTTTGCATCCTCTAGTTTTGATCAGAAGTAACATTCTGTACCAAAATCACCAATAGTTACTAAGAGGGGGGAAAAAAATACCTATTTTAATTGAGTTTTTCTGATGAAACATCATGTAACAAGAGAATTTCAACTTAGATCTTATTCCAATTGTAAATTAAAATTATTTCATAGAATTAGATGACAAACTAAAGCAAAAGTATCTATACTTTAGAACATTAGAAAAAGTAAAAATTGGCAACAACTATCTGGAGACAAATTCAGTTCAGTTTTTTAATTTGTGTCAACACCCTTACAACTTAGGAGGAGCCCAACAATAATATATCAAAATTTTATGGTTAAGAGGAAATAAATCTGTTAAAAAAAAAAAAAGGTTGCAGTGTCAGATTGCCAAGAAAGCTGTTAGAAAGAATGAAGCTTAAAAAAAAAAATCCATGGCAAACATCCCAAAAAGTCTTTTAAAATGCTAACAATTTGAGTGTTACAAAGCATTAGTAAAATCATAATTTATATATTGAGACAAAAACCCACAGAAATATAACCATATAGAGTATTTGTGGATGGAAAAATATTTTCTGGGCTTTCAGAATCATGGAATTTTTTAAGAAAGAAATGACAGGTACAAAATAAGTGTATACAATTGTAATAAGTTTCTCTGCTGTGGAAACAATGCTACTCAGCAGTAAATGGAAGTAAAAATAATTATTTCTTGCCAAAATAAATTCAACTTTACATTTTATCATTCCAACAGTTTTATTAACAGGATAACAGTATTTTGTTCTCACAACTTTGAAAGCAGAACCATGTGAATTAATAGCTAATTCAGATTTAAAATTAATGAGCTTTGCTGCGTTTTTTTCCAATTTTCTTGAATAGTATTTCCTTTAAATAGTCTTTCACATAATGCACAATCTTATAAGTCCCAATTGAGTAACAATGAAGTCTCATTAGTCTTTGTCACCTCATGATCATTCATGCTGCATTTTAAACAACCAACATAAATTGCTGCCTTGGGAAATTATTTTGGAGTTATGGAAGAAATATCTGCCAGCTTAAGTTGTAGTTTGTTCTTGTAAAGCATTTTATACTAAAGAAGTTTTACTGGGCATACAAGAGTGTTTTCTCATAAAATTACGTATTTTTTTCTGCTAAGTGTGGGTTACTTCTCACACGTTAAATCCTAACTGCCTACCTACTTCATAACAGCTCTACTTAAAACCAGCATTTTTCACAGAGGTGAGAATGTCAGATTTATTTATTTTAAAGGAACACTTCAAAGGAATTCAAAAGAAGAGAAGAAAAACCACAGTTTTTTTCACAAGGAATTCCATAGGACAACTGTTTGTTTTGAGGGTTTTCTTTAATTTTCCCCATACCTCATTGTCAAGTCATCTGTTTCTGGCATTTTGACAGCAAGTATAATGGAATCAGACCCATGTTTGTTGACCTACCAATTAAGCACTGTTGACAATTAAATGAAAATCTACCTCTGGGCAGAGGGCCAGCACAAATCTTACGTACCACTTAAGTGCCGTTTGTGACTCATTTTCGGACTAGATGGTAGCTAAGTGATATGTATGTCTCGCACTACACAAGTTAACCCTTAATGGATATTTTCATTTTACATGAAGATTCATGTTTTATCCTTCAGCAACACGCATTTAATAATACCTTGTTTCATGTAGTTCACTATTTTGGCATTAGTTTTAGTGCTACAAGGTCAGAACATGTTATTCCAAATCTGGCCAATCTCCATCACTAAACGTGGAAAGAGATCTACCACCGTATATCAACTCACTGTAAATAGGAACGGTGCTTACTGGAGAGCTGGAG
Source organism: Pygoscelis adeliae (assembly GCF_000699105.1). NCBI lineage: Eukaryota > Metazoa > Chordata > Aves > Sphenisciformes > Spheniscidae > Pygoscelis > Pygoscelis adeliae. The sequence goes on along the minus strand of NW_008824233.1, from coordinate 6,710,368 downwards.
GGAAAGCAGATAGCGAGCAAATTTTACAGAGACAAAGACAGAAGATGAAATTACTCTTTGGTTTACCACAGGAGTTATGCTATCAGGGAGGAGAAGGTGAAGCGTTGGAAATTTGAAAAGCTTTTGAGCAAAAGAAGCTTTTAATTAAAGCCTCCACAATCTTGCAGATCATCTAAGACATGCTTATATCTTTGCAAGGGTAGCTTCAGGTTTAGGCACCCTGAAGATATTTATTTAATGAAGAGAAAGACTGAGACACAGTGCTGTCAAAAGGCTCCCATTAGGGATTCATTTCCCTCATTTTCTTAAGTGTTTCCTTTCCTGTACCTTAGGAGGGTATGAACAGACCAGTTGATTAAAAATATGGGGCTTTGGTTCTAAGAGAACAGAGCCTTGATCAACCCAAGAAAGAAACATGAGGGGGTTTAACCCTTGCTTTTTTTTTTTTTTTGGTCTTAAAAAGACTAACAGAAAAGAAGAAAGCCACAAGACAAGGATTCCCCCTTCCTCCATAGTCTAGCTATACGTCTATCTTCCTTTATTCCATTTTAGATAAAATACTTGTAAGATCTGAACTTTCTAGTTTATCATTTGACAAAGGCAGCAGACACAGCTAGTAGTTTTGTATCTTGAACTGGTCATTCAGTTTACTTAAGTATTTAAGGTTTTCACTGAAGTATTTATTGAAATGGAAATTTCTGTAACCTCAAATACAGAATCATGTTCTCTGACCAAATAGTATTTAGCCCATACAAAATGCAGCTGCTTTAACACACAACAGAAAGCCTCCAGTACTCTAGACCCAATAATCAGCTTCTTCCTGTGGAAAATGACAAAGTTGGGTTAGACACCAGTCAAGTTCTTAATGCCCTGCACCCTACATCCTAAGAGCACTGAAAGGATTCTGTCTCTCATGAGAAACAGCTGGTTTAGGCACACAGTTTTTGGATAGGAATCTGAACTGCGAATCTTCAGTGGAAGGACATACCTCCCTGTAGCCTAGAAGTACAGGGTCTGACATATCTTTTCTTGCAGAATTTTCTTTTGTGGAGCCTAGGGAGGTCCCACCTCAGCATGCAGACTTATGGGCATTTCAGTCTTCAGCAGCTAACTCCAAACACAATATCATCACCCGAAACTCCCTGAAAACCAGTGTATTCCATGAAAAGCCAAAGTGTTTAGAAGCCAGACTGAATTTTGAAATTTTGGATTTACGGACTTAAAGATTACTTAGATATCTAAAAACCTTTAGCAGTCTGAAAGTATTAAATAAAAGAAAAAAATAGATAGTGGATCCTTTAATTGCTACCTTTTCCCTGATAAGCTGAAAAAGAAAGAGGTAATGGAACAATAAAGAATGTAAACCAGTTTGACATACTGAGTTGGCAGATCTGTCACTAAAAGTTTACACAAAGGTGATGCCAGGAAATGTACAAATTCCCAGTTCTTTTGTTTGACTTCTCCATTTAACAACCAAATATGCTGGTTCTTTTTTTCATGAATTCAGGTACTTGGCACAGGAACGTGAAACAGAACTAAAGATATCTCCCAAAGAAGCTCAGGAAGGGAACTGGTGGTTCCACCATCATGACAAGACAACCTCCTGCTGTACTTTAACCACACACAGCACCAGGACAAGCTCCAGCTACAGGACAGTGACACAAACATGCATGAGAACTGACTAGGAGGGAGTTTTCCTGCAGAAAGCTCTGATATTCTAATGCCCCCCCTTCCCCTTGTGGGACAAAAAAATGTAATGTCCCTTTCACATGAAATCTTGGGGCAGGGGGGAAAGCAGAGAGAAGTAATTTTCAGCATAATAGATTTGAAATTCACAGCGTCTCTCACTCACCTATAAGCCTTTCTTCTTCCCTCACAAGATTTGTAGGTCCACAGCAACTTCTCTGTCCCTAAGTCTTAAGAGGCAGAAATTAAAGCTTCAAGATAAGAACTCCCAGTTCCACACCAGGGGATCTGGAAATACAGACACATCAAGATCCCTACAGAATAGCTGGGAAACCTGACCCATTATTAGATACCCAAGATCATCAGTCCTGTGACAGGGACCTGGGAGGTTCAATGAGCCCCAGCTCTTGGCTCAACTCAACGGCATTACCATGGTAGGGAGCTCAAGCCATAGAGAACACACCAGAGCTGAATGACCCCAACCTCCTTCTGCAAAAGCTGCCTAAAGCTTTAAAAGCCCTTTAAGGCTTCTGGTGGTTTTCCAGCAGAACAAACGTGAGAATGGGTAGGAAGCCATTAGGATTATTTTAAAAAAAGAAAAAAAGTCGTGGTTTTGCAAGGCATTTGCACTAAAAGAAATAAAAAAAGGTATTTCACAACAAAAATCCTGTTTTGCTGGACAATTCTCTAACGAGTTGTAGTCTGAAGGATCTCTTCCTGACCAAAGTTTCATCAATTATGTCATTGCCATATTCTTAAACATTTGCAGAAGAAAATTTTCAAAGAGCTCCTTATTGAAATGTCTTGTGAAAGAGGAAAAAAGTATCTTTATACAAGAGTTTGCAATTATTAATTGGCTTCACTTTTAATTAGTTAATGATCCAATTCAGCTGTGATCAAAGCACAACAGCTAGATAATTCAGGATAGAAAATGGAGTTAATTTACTTAGATATGATACTACTTTCCTAATGACTTTATTTCAATGGAGTTTCAATTAGTTATTAGGTTATTTTACTCATTAGTCCAACAAGATGTCTGCAGGCAATTAACATGTCACTCCTCATGAAAACAGAACATACATTTTTTTCTAGAGGGACGTCTAAGATTTATATTACTGAGATTTTAAAAAAGTTTACAGAAAAACTAATTAAATATTGAAGCTCAATGAATTGGCCATTTATTTTTGTTTATTTAGGAGACTGAATGATTGTAATTTTTAGCAGTGTACAATTGGTAAGAGCCATTTATTGATACACCATTTAGTTTTCAGTTCTGCTTGCCAGACAAGGATTTCCCTTACCTAGTCAAACACAGACCGTACACACTTTAAGACTAGACCACAAATCAAGACATTCAGTTTTTGTAATAAAGACATTCTCTCAAACAGCTAAACCATATCCCTGAGCAATGATAAACCCCTAGGAATAGTTAAAAAACGGAAGCTATAGCGGTTACTAAATCAGAATTTATCAGGCAGTTGAAGTTGACGGACACTTCATATTCTAATATAGGGAAAAAAGATCTGCCTTTGATCAGTAATAACTTTATAGCTAATGAGTAAAGACTTCCCTCCACCCAAAGTTTGAGTATTTTTAACTTCTACATTACAAATTATGTTACCTTTCAAATTTACTACATGGTACCATGTATTCAATGAGGAATATCCAGAATGATTGAGCAAGGAGTGTACTTGGCAGCTACAAGCCTAAATCAGTTAATAAAAAAGCTTGCTTACTGACATTTTTCCTGGGCACATACTTTCAGAAGAGAGCTTCTAGCGTATCAGTCTTTATTTCATGCCTTTTCTTAAAAACATGGAAGTACAAATACTCTTTACTTTCTCCTTACCCAGAGACCCATGCTCTGTAAGTGCATTCCTCTGTCAGTGACTAGAAGAAAGGATTTCCTTTCTCAGTTTAATTCAGCCAACAAATCAGAAATAAAAACCCAAACCCAGTAATTCACGTAGGTTTGGCCACAATGAACAGCATTTGACTGTGAGCAGCTCCAGAAATCTGACCTTCATTCCTTCATTGTAGGTGGTTAGCACTGATCCCTAATCACACAGCATGTGAGGTAGCGCTAACCTTCTCCAATTGCTATACTTATGTGTAGTAATTATATACATATTAAAATCTCACTTCCACACCGACTTGTGTTAGCAAGCTGAGACTGTAAATCCCTCTCCTCAAACCTACATATTGCATGAATAGCTATGGCAATTTTTTTTTTTTTTTTTTTAAACCAGGAACAATAGTAGGTCTCCTAGCCTTCTTTTCTTGATTTAGCTGTTCTCAGTGGTTCCTAGGCTCTTAAGTACTCACCACTCACAACAAAACAGAGTGGT
>NW_008824233.1:6671247-6706311 GCF_000699105.1 Pygoscelis adeliae | reverse complement strand
AGAGGAGGCTTTCAGCTGTGTTCTTGTGAACCTTATTGCTTACAGGATAAGCGATTTAGACTACCCAGACATACTGGCCCTGGAAAAGTCAGGCAGAACTGCTTACTGGAGAGAAGCAGAATTAACTTATCCTTCTAAATGTATTTCCCAAGAGACAAGATCCCGTGAACTTCATCAGCCTAGCAAAAGTGCACAAGAATGGGTCAAACCAACTTGGAGGAAGAATAATGAGCTTGACAGCCAGCACTGCTGGGAAAGGCATATAGACAGCTGTGGAGACAGCCAGGCTGACAGGCTTTTTTATTGTTTTGTTTTTAACGGTAGTCTGATAAAATAGGACTATCAAACAGAAATGCACATTCATAAAGTCATTCTCTGACTCACTGAACCCTCTGTTATTTATGGTGAGATAGGAGGTCAAATCAGAGAGGTTTTAGTTGATGAAGAAAAACTGCAGGAAGGATTTGCTTAATTCCAAGAAAGGGCAAGTTTCTTCTTAAAAGAAAATTAATTGGCACATCCTTCTTAAGAACTAAGAAGTTTCCAGCAAATCTGATTTCCAAATGTAGTTTTGCATAAGCAATAATTTTTTCCCCAACTCAGAGTATTTGACTTTGTTTTATTTTTTTTTTTTTTTTGAAGTAAGTATTTTGGAGGAATCCTCTGCTTTTGGCCCAAACAGTAACACCACACTACATTCTGTGGTTGGAGAAGTCTTAGTTTTATTTATCCAACAGGAGACTCATAGCAGTATGGCCCACCTGCAGAAACAATACTTCAGAAGAATTTCAGAAACTTTCAGAAAGGTGAACTCAATTTAAGGGTCTTTCAGGTACCACAAGATACCTGACTTTTCCCCTTGGGTGCCCAGTTCAGATGCAACTGCCATATGACCATAGCAGTAAGAATTTATGAGAAGCTAATCCCGATTTACAGGATTGGTTTAGAGTCAGATTAACCTTCTCTTGTGAAATTCTTAATAACTCTGTGCCCAAATAATGTTTAACAACATCATCATGCTGTCATCACCCTTTACTGTGTGAAGTACTTACCATGTTCTTCAAGCAGCACCTAGTGCCTTACAGGACAAAAGTGAAATCGTAGTTTTTGGGATGAGAAGAAATTGAGTACAAATGATCAGTTGGGGAAAAAAAAAAAGAAAACAAAACATAACCAAAAAAATCAAATCTAGTACCCTACGGGATTAACCACCATGGGGAAAAAAATCCAGTTCCCTGCTGTCCTGGATACTTCCGTAAGAACTTTAAGCTCTTAGGAACAGAAGATGCATTACTACTCCTGACTTTTGGACTCAGCAACCCTGTATCAAGTGCTTAGGTTCTCTATGGCACAAGACAAGGGTCAGATTCCCAATTTTTTCATATGTCATACCACTGATATTGTCATTCCACAAACATTTCCTTCCACAGGCAGAACTTATAATTGCATTTACATCATCCTCTCAACTCGTCCCATACATCCAGTAAGGACAGGTGGTCAATTAGGGAATGATGCTAGCTAAAAATAAAGGGGAAGGGGTATGAAAAAATAAAGCTGTTTCCATGTTGTGCTGAAACTAATTTACTTGTACTCGCACACTCGTTTTCTCTGTCTCAAAACCAAAACACTTCAGGCAGTTCTCCAGATTCTCTAAAGATAGGGAGACAGAGGTAGGCTCTTTGAACCTGGGCCTCCCAAACACTGAATTAATGTATTAGCCAAGCTAAGGAGAGTCAGACCTAAGTCTTTCCCTGTCTAGAAGAATACCTTATCTGTCCTGCTATAGCCACTTTGAGGAAATTCAGTCAAGCAGCAAAGGTGTTCACCTTTGGAGAAAAGTCCTTACACTCTGGAGTGTTAAAGTGTTTTATCTTAAAGAGACACACAATAAGTACACACTGCGTCCCTACAAAATCCAAACCAGGTTGGAAGTGGTTGTCTCCACAAAGGGATCAGGTAACACCACACTTACCCGTCAAGACTAGACAATGAATGAAACATTCTCTATTAGGCACTTGCCTCTGAGCACTTTTCTGAACAGCATATGGTGTCATGACTATAGTAAAAAAAAAAAGCCTGAAGCAGAAAATGCATTCCAATATTAAAAGTCCCATCATTATGAACTCTTTGGAAAACAGAAAGAGCTATAGGCTTTCTTTGGTTTGTTTTTCATGAAAAAGAAAGGAGTTACCAGCAAGAGGGAATACAGCCAGCACCATTATTTTGGACAATTTCTAGTTCTGCAGTGCTTGATATGCTTAATAGCTTTCAGTTAACTCAGGCAGAGGAAACTAATTATGAAATTACTACAGAAAATAGAATGCAAAACTCCACGCAAAAATGAAACATATGAATGTATTTACAAATGCCGAACATTAAAAAGGAGCATAGAAATGGAAAAACCAAGGCTGAGCCAATTGTGTTTTGGGGGAGGTGGGGGAGAAGGAGGAAAGGATATGTTTTCAAATGAGATCAGACTGAATTTGGCATCTCAGACAAAACTTGTCATAGTAAGACAATTAAGACTGACAAAGCAGTTGAAATTGCTAAGCAACTAGAGTTTCTTTAGCTTGTCCCGAAAGTTCTGGATGGTAAATAAAATTCTCTGATCATCACAGAAGTTACAGAGAAAGAAGAAAATTACAGCTAGAAAACCATGAACAGTCAGCATCTAAGCAACTTCCAGTTCTTAGAAGAACAGCAAAAATAGCACATTTTTGATGATACGTTTTCATAGGGTGAGGAAGCATCAGCATGGCCCCATGCGTCTTTCTATTCTGGGACTCACCTCTCTACCTGACATTCATGTGTCATGACTGCATAGAGAGGCAACATACTAAGCCTGTCCCAAGTTAATAGCAGGGCACTGACATTTTTCTTGCTCAGGTTAGCTTTTGATAGAAGTTTATTCAAGTTCAGAGAAACAGTCATTGTACAAATGCTGCATGAATATCTCTAGCAATATTGAAGTCCCCAGCAAGTAGAAGTGTTCAAGCTGTTCAATGAACTGATTATTGAATTCATCTGCAGTTTATTAACCTTTTCTAATTAATGTTCTATCAAGTAATAAAATACAGACCCACAAAGTCACCTTAGTGAAGTACAACAAAACAACTGGTGGACAGGCTACATCAGGAGTCAAAGAAAAAAGCTGCATGTTACAAAGTAAATTATCATCTCTGTGGTAAAGGCAAACCTGGATTAAGTATTTAATATCATATAGGTTGTGTGTCACCTAGCCACAACAACAGCTTTACTGGTTATCACAGAAGTCATAGTTTGTGGCTTCATTTTGAAATAATTTCAAAGCTAATTGGAAGTGAGTAATTATTCATAGAGACTGAAAATTTACAGTCTTTTTGATGTTTTTCCTTACGTATATTGATTCTCTCACTGATGGGAAATAGCTAGGGAAATTTCTAGGATATATTTTTTTGTGTGACTTCAGGGAAACTCAAAATATTGTTCTATATTCTAAAACTAAGTTAGAAGAAGCGTACTGCACTATTAAGAGACTGCTGCTCAGTTGTTACGCTAGCAGAGATGGATGATGAAAAGCATGCCTCCACTTTTGCCCAGCAGGACCTAGAATTGAAATGGCCTCAATCACAACTAGAGCAAAGGTCAAAGCTATATTTGGCCACTCAGTTTCTTTCATCAGTGGGACAGGGGTAGAAAATAGGAAGAACAGGAGCAAGAAAACTCATGGGTTGACAAAGACAGGGAAATCACTTACCGATTACTGTCATGGCCTAAACAGACTCAACTTGGGGAAATTAATTTATTGCAAATTACAATAAATATTTAGTTACTGATATGGGTAGTGGTAAACAAAACCAAAAAAGAAACAAACATTTATACAGTTCGGAAAAACACCTTTCCACCCCCTTTCCCAGGCTCAGCTTCAACCCAGGGGTGTACCAGTGTGGGCTGATCCACAGGCTGCAGTTCCTTTGGAGAAATACCTGCTCCAGGGTGAGCTTATCCACCACCTGCAGTCCCTCTGGGTGGGTGGGATTGCCTTCTCCACCATGGAGCACCTCCTCCAACCTTGGTGCTCCCTCCTCCTCTTCCTGTCTGGTGTTTTCTGCCATTTCTTAAATGCATTTTCAGAGAGGCACCATGACCTTCGCTAATGAGCTCAGCTGTGTCCTCAGGTGGGTCTGCTCTAGAGTTGGCTGGAACCAGCTGTGTTCAGCACTGAGCAGCCCCGGCCTCTCACAGAGGCCAACCCTGCAGCCTCTCTGCTCGCCCCCCGCCAAAACTTTGCCACATAAAACCAATTCAGATACCAGTGTTCATCACTAAAACTGCATTTTTAGCAGGATTTTTCTAGAAAAATGCAAGTTTGATGCAAATGGTGCAGACTAGTGTAAGTTTAGCAAATGGGGAACAAGGAAATCCATAGGGCTTTAGACTCAAAAGCTTTGGAAAATACTCAACAGCTGTGAGTATTTCCCCTCAGTCACAGTTAGAGTGTAAAATAATGCAGTGACTAATTCCTAAATAATTAAATCTACCTGAGATTTTCTTCAGCTCAGAACCAATGCACAACATTCATACCCTGACTGCCTGTGAAACCCACAGATAATCATTCCACTTCCCCATTTCTGGTGGGAAATCCTGATACAAGGTGAAAACTGCTTCTACTGAACGTTGCCATTTTTCAGACTTTAAGTGCAGAGCAATTCTTACTCCAGAGGTAATTCAGCCGTGCAGCACATGAACTACGTGCAATTGCTTAACCTTCATTAGTGAAAAGATTCGAGATCCAGATTCTAACTGCACAGGCCTAAGTCAGACAAATCTCTCATTCACATCTCTGTACATTCTCCAGATTTTTCAGGTTTTACTATTCAACAATATTTATTCTATATTGTTGTCATGCTCCATTCATACCTCAAATTCAGCAGCTACTATATTATGGAAAGCATTATGAAACTTGGGAAGCTAGGAAGAAAAAAAAAAAAAAGCTCATTTTTTGTTATTGCTCTGAGCTGGTCACATATTTCAGTGAGAAACTCCACAAGCAAAATGGTTCCCTCTGCTCACTCCAGTTGCAGGATTAGAACCTCATTTCTCATCACTGAAACCTTATGAATAAAAATGAAGCTGAGCCTCTGCCCTTTATCCTCTACAAAGACAGCTATGAAACTCTTTTATCCTGTTCAACCCATCAAAGGTACGCTCAAAACATTTGACTAAATCTGCCAACAAACCAAGTTCTGTAATAAAATATAAATCTAGTTACTTTAAAATAAGAGATCACAAGCCTTCAAAGGAAAATCATTAGGCTGCCTTATGAAAAATCAAACACTTAAGGTTAGCGATACCAAAATTCCAACCAGAACAGAGAAAAATCACAAGTTTCTTTACAACAACAGTTACTTTCAAACATAAGTTATGGAATAACACAGTTACAATGGGAATATAAACTACAGCAAAAATGCAAATGGCTCTGAAGTTATACTGTCTTTAAAAAGCTAAGTGTTCTGAAAGTAGATTTACATGCATGTGTGGCAGATGAGAAATAACAAACCACAAAACAGATATGACACAGCAGTCTGTATGTTATTCATTCTCACACTTTCTTCTCTATTTAACAACCACCTTTCATTTTATTGTTTAAACTTACCTGAATTTGGCAGCTCTTCAGAAGAGGTAGCTGTGTTTGCTAGGAGGCTGGATACAAACCAGCAGACCAGAGTACTTATTAATTAGGCCCCACCCAGGAAAACTAATAGCATTAATTAAAGTGTAGGGCAGAGTAAAGTTTCTAGCCAGGTGCCTCTACCTCTGAAATAGTTTTAAAATCTGTTTTAAAAACTATCTTTTTAAAATAGATAGTTTTAATATATTAGGCAGAGGAGAAAAAAAAAAAGCCAAAAAACCCCAACAAACCCAGAACTGAGAAACTACCAAATTCTTCTCTCGCTCTGATTATTAAAGTCACCTTCACATGTATCCTGTAAGTGTAGACCTATTTATCTGGCTGGTCTCAATTTTCTGTCAACAGAGAGATTTTTATACTAAAACACAAACTTTGTTAGGCTTAAGAACAATGCCAGTGCATATATCTGTGCTTCACTAAATCCTGTGATATGACACGTGGGAGGTGATTAACTATTCATAAGTCTTAGTCTAACTAGAGAGTTGGAAGAAGTGAAAGGACTGTTAACCGAGTAAGGTTCCACAAGAAAGAGAGATGATGGTGGGTTGTATTGAAATGCAAAGCATTGGGCAGAAAGGAGATTAATAGTGGAGTTTCTCAAGACTCAGTCTTGTGAACCGATCTCATGTAAAATTTTAATTCGTAACTCAAGCACGAAAAGCAGGAGAATGGCAATGAAAAGGACTTGATGATTCAAAACTGTCAATACACAGGAAGGCTGAATATCACCCCCAGAAAAAAGAGGATGATATTGCCTGAGAAGTGCTGGATCAATTTTAAAAGTACAAAGTGCAGCGTTGAAGAAGTACTACTACAATAAGAATAGGTGTCCTAAGTTATGAGAGGAGACTGAGAAAGCTCGACATACTTAGCCTCATAGTCTGAAAGTTAAAAGAATATTGTTGCTTTCTATATGTACATCAGGAGCAAAGCTGTCACAATGGGAATCAAACTGCATGAAAGATGACATTAGCAGATGAATGAACAGTTATATACTAGCCATGAGTACATTTAGGCTGAAAATTAGATACTTTCCAAATATCAGAGCATTGCGTTTCTGTGCTAGCCTTTTTATTGCAAATAGTAGGAGTAGAAAACATTGCTGGCTTTAAGCTGGAGCTTGTTCATTTGCTTTGTGGAGGGTTATAGTGTCATTGCCTACAACAGAAGACGACTAACATAGAGACCCATGACCCTAATTTTACAACATTCCGCATTCTCTTTCAGATGAATATAAGGGACTTTTCAACTGTAACAATAAAATTAAATGAGCATCTACACCAGCTAATTTAAGGTGTGTGTATGTGTGTGTGGGTGCTGAAGGAAACATACAAGTGCTAACTTTGGGTAAGGTTTACCAAATGAGGGTAAAGAATATGATTAGTCTAATCACAGCGATGTCAGGGACTGTTGTAAACATTCCCAAACTCAGAAATCCTGAAGTGTGTTGCATTGAGGCATGAGTGTAAAGATCTTTTACCACAGTACTTATGCATATCTTGGGAAGGAGAGAGAAAGGAAGGGGAGAGGGTGAGGTGTTGCCATTCTCCTTTTTAATCCTCATTCTGAGGGGGATGCTTGGGACTACAGGACAAATTAGAGTAACTTTCTAGATTAGTCACAGGCTAGAGTACACACAATTAATAGCAGTCTTCATACTTCCTTTTTAACCAAGGTAAGCATGCTAGAGCTAATCCTTAAAATCTTGAGAAAATTATAAATAAATACATATTAGAGAAAGAGGGCATTAAAAAGACATTCAATAAGGTGAGTGTGAGAACATAATAGAACATACTCTAGAGCTGTGCCACCGCATTTGGTTTTAGAACAAACTACATCCACCATTTAGCACCAGTTTGCTAAAATGCTATAAATTTTGAAGAACCGGCCTTAAAAAGCAAAATGGCTTTTGAATAGCTTTTACTTTTGTTATGCATGCTTACAACTTGTTTATAGTAAACATGCATTTTCAGTGCATACCTACTTCTACCACTTATTCTTCTAGAAAAAAAGCACTTCCATACTTTTCCATACTGCAGGAAGGCCTAACGGCTCTCTAGGAAGGCTCCCTAAACTACCTCTTCCAATAAAGAAACATGTTAATGTCACATTTTAGCTACTGGCAGTTCCTATTCCAGCTTTTGGACGTTATATCTGTATAACTCTATTATAACCGTCCCCTCCACCTCAGCTCAATTCTTTGCTAGGGCACAAAATAGAGTATTATCCTTTCAAAAATTACTGCCCAGCTTTAAATTTCAGGGCTGTCATATGCAATATCTCGAATGCAGGGATTAGTCATGGTTCCCAGTGAGTTTCAGGGACAATACCAAATACCATACAACTTTTATCAATAAAGGTTTAACACAGCATTTGGAATCTTTCTTAAACTTGCTTTCAAATAAAGGTAGTAAAGATACTGGGGTTTTCTCACATATCAGAGGCAAAATGAGGAGACTGTATTTTTCTAAATTGGGCTCCAACACAACATTAAAATGTTACTATGCTTTAACACACAGCAGTAAACATCTTTGCTTCTAATCTTTTTTTCATAGATGATTTATCATTCTCTCTAGTGTGGCCCTAAAAGATACGGAATTCTCCAGCATTTGACAAGAACAATCGCTCCTCCAGGCTTTTCTACTCTGGAAAGTTGGCACACAATCAGCTAGAGTAGGGCTTTATAAAGCACTGACTGCTCTTCCTAACTGTCTGCATGGACATTGTTAAGGCAAAGTAAAAACACACAGAGGTAGTTTAGAATAGCTGGTGAATTTTAACTTTGCACCACGGCTGACTGCACTAACTTACCCAAGAAATGACGCATTAGTTCTTCCCACAAAGGGAAAACACTTCCGTAGCATGCAGAATAAGGCTCGCAGCTAGCAATATTCCAGTATGGGGGCTGGAACCTGGCTGGAACTAACTTTTGGCAAGAGGGCAAAGGTAGTCTGTATTCAAATCCAGCTCTTGCATTAAGAAGAGCCCACAACGCTGCCTTTCACTTTCAGACTTTAACCTCTGCTCATCTCAGACGGTCAGACTGCTTGGGCAGCCTGACTCTTTCTGGAGGTTTTCTAAGCAGCTTCGGAAACCACTGCTGAGCACAGGGACTTGCCACTACTGTTTTTTCCCCTGGGTCGTTTTTCATCTTTACTATGCTGTTCTTCTGAGTCTCCATATTTTATACAGAATCCATATATCTTTCTTATTTTCTTTCCCTTCCTTCGGAGCTTAAAAACTAAATGGTGCAACATACAGCGCAGATTACAAGAATGAGGGCTGCTCCCCCTTCCCCCCCCTTTTTCTTTAGAGAGCAAACACAGTCCTCAAATTAAGGTTCTTCCATTCTGTGATACAAATGCAACTTCAGGCATTAAGCAGATGGCACCACACACTCAGTGTTTACATGACAGCTGCATCTCCTGAGATAAAGGCAGCTTCTTCCCTTCGCTAGTCACTAGCACCTTGTTCTTCCTTGTATAGGAAGAATCTGGATCTGACTGCTTGATGAGCGTCAGTTATCTTTCTGGCTCTAACAATTAACTCTTTTCTACCAGGCATCTTAAATTTGCCAGGACCCCTAGAAGGGGAGGGGATTCTAAATTTAATGTCTTTAGGCTGCCCCAGCCCAATGTTCAAAGTTTCTAAGTTTGGAAACTTTGTTTTGCTTCCCATCACGAAGGAGAATTTAGACTTTTTAATCAGTTGCTAGAGCTGATAATATAAATACTCAAGCATAGAGGTGAGCTGTTCACAGAGGTTACATGAAATTACATTTATCAGCCAAATCACGATTAGGGGGAGAGGCTGAAATATAGATTCCTAGCATTTTCAGGCATGCATAAAAATGCCATCTCTTCAAATATATGCTCTCAAATGCTCCTCTAAGAACTTTTCTCTCATTCATATAAAAATACACTTTGAATGACAGGGGATTCATAAGAACATCACTTAAGCAGATAGAAAAAAAATTCTCAAAAAAAGATTTCGGGTTTTTAACATTCCTATGGTTTTGTATGTATTCTACTATTTCACTGTCTCTGGGTGATATTAGATTATTACTCCAAAAGTATATGAGAAAAGCACCTCAAATAATTTGTAGTTGACAATGAAATATAATTTTACTGAAATATATCACAGCAACCTGGTAATTGAATCTTCTAAAATATGATTCTTCTGCATGTCAGTAAGAAGAACTGATGAGAAAAACAGAGAAGACTGACTGATACGTGCAGTTCAAATTCATGAAACCTGGATGAATTTCAGTGAAGACTACTGCAATAGCAGATATTCACTTTCACATACCCTCAGGCCAGAGGTCTGAAAGGGGTAGCAAGGGCATCTGAGATAGCTGCAGGCTGTGTTACCGGTCAGTGTTCAAGAGAATGATTACACACTATACCATTTAAAATTTTTATTAATGTTGACCAATAATTGTAATTCCAACCTAATTGCTCTTGGCACATAATAATGTAAAATACTATAATAATGTGCTGTTTTCAGACGTGCCAATGTGCAGCTCAATTTTGAATCTGCTGAAGCTGGTACAGTTGGCACAGTTGTTTCTCAGGTAAAGGGTAGTTTGAAAGGAGAAACAAATCACCTTACTAATCTTATGTCTAGGGTGATTTCTGTCTTAGTTTACTGACAGAATCAAGAGACAGCCTACCTTAAACAAATGTCATAACACAATCACAGTATCGCAAAATCAAAAGATTTTGATTTCCTATCCGATGGAGCTTCCCATCCTGATGGATAATGGACAGATAATCAAAACAGAAGATATCCCAGCACCAGTCACTACAGCAGTCCTAAAGAACACGACCGTGGAAGAGATCCTCTCTTAGATACACAATTTAGCAGGACTTAGGCTAAACAGCTAATGTTTAGCTCTAAGCACAGCTTTACATCCATCCCTATGCAGCAAAGCCTTTAAGCATATTTCTGTGTTTAAATATGTTCCTGAATCAGAGCCATAGCCAACTATCAGAAAGCATCTGTTCTTTGATGCTGCCTCAACCCTGTCTAGCTCCCAGATTTTCTGTTTAACATAGGAAATTTAAGTCTATGCCAAGACTTGTTTTCTGGAGTTATTTGTTACCAGGCTGCAGATGGCTAATGCTGCAATTCGTGATTCATACAAGCAACATTCCACCCATTGCATTTCTTAAACCGTATGCTCTTTAGATCAGGAATATATGATTGTTACCTAAGCCAAGAGAGCTTTTATCCTGCTTGGGGCTGCAGAAAACTCCTATAGACTGAAAAGTAAATAGTAATAGGAAAAAAGACATTTGTACTACTAGCATGCTATTATGATATATGTGTTGACAACCTATTCATCAAGAAATCATAAGAACACTTGGGAACTCAGCAAGTTTGGGGGTTTCAGTTACATAAATAATGTCAAGTAAATGAAATTGTTTATTTTACATTTAATTGTAAAAAGAAGTCAAAGGTGATAAAAAGAATTTTGAGAGGCAAATTTCTGAGGCTGTAATGATGGATTAAAGATACAGGGTCAGATTGGCAGATGATATAAATTGTTGTTAAAGTCAATAGAGCTATGACAATTTCCTCTGCTGAGATTTTGTCCCATATATTATAAGTTCCTGATTACAAGATCAAAAGAAGTAGAACTATTAGGTTTAGTTTTAAAGTGAAGCAGCGAATGTTATGATATTCTTGGTATGGATCAAGCAGCTGTCCTCCATACAGACCTTTTTATATCTTAAAAATTTTAGGCATTATATGCAGATAAGTATTGCCAGAAGCACTTTCTATTACCAGATACTACTGTAACGAAAGATAGGGATAGAATTTGGAAGGAGACATTAATCATATTTCTTTCTTGAATTAGTTAATAAAAATTCTTTTAATGTAGCACTGAATACCAAGAGGGCTAAACTTTTACATTAGCAGTATTGGTACTTTATATCAGGACCTGTTTAAGAAAAGGTATTATTTCTCTTCATAATTATTTCCTATTAATATTGCTAATATCATTGCACAGTATTTTAACAGAACTCTCCTTGATCAATTTTAAAAGTAGGCATGAAACTGCAGGCTAAAGTTGTTCTTTATAACTAGCTCTCATTTGAAGTGGAAATGAGGGATTTTCGCTGACCTCATTCTCTTTGTTCTTGTGGTGGTGGATAGTCACTTCTGGGGAGTGCATGAAATACAGTCATTGCTTTTGGCCCAATACTGCTATCTTTATATTGATAGTATTCATTTGCACAATTAATTACACTGAAGTGCTGGGATTTCTAACAGAAATAAAGTGACAATGAAAGGCTGGGAGAATTAAGCCCTGCTGAGCTTTCAAGTAGCAAGAAGTCTAAGTCCCTGAGCTTACTCGAGAAAGCCTTTCAAACACGCTTAAGCCCCATTAAAGTCAGTTGCTAGCCATAGTCCCTTTCTTTCGGAAGCTGTAACATTTTGAAGTTTAAACCAAAATCTTAACTGTAAGATTTAGGAACCATATGAATAGGAAACACACAGCTGAAGCAGCCCCATAACTAAAGCGGCAAAGAAAGCGCTTTGTCCTGCGTATGTCTTTCCCTGAAATTGGTAAGATACATTAGGAAATTACAGAAATGCAGGTAACTAGACTTTTAAAAGGCTTCCTGTAGGTCAGGAGGCCAAAGAAGCTCTGTAAGACATTTCCTTTTAGAGTTTCTTTTTAAAAGAATTTAACTTGACAGAAGTCACAAATAGAAATAAGCATGCTGGTCTTTGCACATAGCTAAAACTATGGAGCTTTTTAGGGTTATCCAATTCAAAGTCTTGAGAAACAAGCCAGAGCAACAACACTCACGTTCCTGTACTTTCCTATTAATTATTCCTTCATTACTAATATTAATTTGTGCAATAACTTAGCTTTAGCCACATCTCCTTGTAGCCCGATTAATTGTCCTCTTTCTGTATGTCTCTATTTTTTTATGAGAGTATGTAGCTGTCGTAAATAAGACTGATGATATGAGTGGCCCAGATTATACACATTATCCTTTACTGTACATGATCCATGGAGTTCTGGGGATAAAACTGGAGCTGACCTATTTACATTAACAAGAAACAAACTACTCAAGAAAATCTCCTATTCAAATCAGTAGGAGTATTGCCCAAGTAATGATTCTTATTTCAAATTTAAACTTAAATTTTCCCTTGAGCTGCTCTTATATATATTGCTGGCACCAGAGGTATTTCCAGTCTTCCATGTAATCCTTACTTTCTAGTCTGTAGTAGTATAGCAGTGGCTGAGTGTAAGTCCAAGTCAGTCAATTGTTCTCAACACAGTCTAGCTAATTAAAAGTTCTTACTGTCTACCACATTGCTCATTATCTAATCCAAATGAGAACTGGGGGGAACATTTGTGATGATATATTAATATTAATATATCAATAACAAACACTGCAATTGTCATACATTACTTCTAACATATTTTTAAGCCGTTACCGTATGTCAGTGAGCTTATCAAGTTTATCTTGTTCAACAAATGTTGATTATTAATTGTGATCAATGGTACAAAATTAAAAAAGTCATTATAAAACCTATTATTTCTTTGTCTTACAGACTTATACATATTACCATATTACTAATAATTCCTCATTAATGCATCAGTTCTTTACTTTCAGAGATAAGGGAGAAAACAGGCCCTTATTTTCAAGGTGTTAATGACTACACTTAAGTAGAAAAGGAAGTTTTAAACAGATGGTCGTTTATTTTACTTTTTCACAGGAAAGAAAAACTACATTAAGATATTAATGTTGAAAAAGCACAACTCAAAATTGGGAAATACCATAAATAAAGCTTAATCTTAACTCAGGGTGCTTAATCTTAACCACAGACTCTGGCAAGCAGCAACCAAAGACCTTTATTACTCTATATTAGGGTAATTTATAGCAAGCAGAAGTGTCCACGCACTATCCGCAGCCTGCAGATAGGTTACAGCCTTGTGTTCATGCGCATCTATGCTCCAGCGGATAGGTCTGCTCTTCCTGACCATACAGCATGACTTCATGGTCCTTATCTTGTTTACTCCTTTCCAGCAGCTCATTCCTTTCTTCCTTATCTTCTGCCTGCGTGCTTTCTCACGGGTACAGTACCTGCTCATTAAAACCGAATTCGGTAACGTCCATAGTTAAAAATCCTATCCCCACATCAGGGTTCTTTTCTATAGGCATTATAATAAAGTCTTTAGTTATATGATCCTAACCTGCATTTTCATGTTCAGACAGTGAACAAGATGGCCAATGCCCAGAAAATAGTTGTGGATGTCGACTTAGTCATATTATCTTCAGGACCTTCATCTTACTTTTTCAGATATTGGAAGCTATAAAGTTAATGAATGTGGGACTCAAGAGAGCTAAAAGGCCAAACTAGTTAAAATTATTGGGTAGAATTGCTTTGCACAAAAATTGTTTATTTGACAAAAAATGTTTCTTGTAAGGTCATTAACTTTATGGAAGACTTGGATAATAAATTCAGAGAGTACTTCTTCCTTCTGATGTAGTTGAAATATTTTGTTCTGAGCTGCTCAGCAATTCATCATGCAAGTTTATAATTTCAGTTTTATACCAAGACTGAAACAGCAATCTGTTTTTCAATGGGCTTTATTCTTCCAGTTAAGGCAATGTAATGCCAACTTAGAAGATGTATTTTATATCATCATCTGTCACAAAATTACCTTGTAATTCAAAGCAAGTCACTTAAACCAGACTTTTGAGAGGAAAGATGTTCCTCATTTTCTGAGTGCTTATCTTGTCACAGCAAAGGTTTCATTTGCAAAAATGCAGCATAGTCACAGTTTCAACTGAGACTAATAAAAGTTGGGCTGTGAAAAAAATAAAGCGATAGCCTATGAAAATCTGTATGTAGATAATTCAAATTGGGCAAAGGCAGTCGTAAATCTGGCTTTTTCTAAAGTCTGAGTTTTCTAAATGCAGTTATACTTAACAAATTGGTTTTATTTAAAAACAAATAGAAAATGCAAATACCCTCATTTTGAACCATTGGAAAAACAACATCAAAAACCAGTTGGAATGCCAGCAATCAAGGGACAATTACATTCAAATTACTATTCATGACCGAATTCGGTAACGCTAATTCCTAGCCATAGGCAAATTCCTAGCCTCTAGGCAAATCACCAGAGGTCTAAAGGGAGTGCATATGATAGCATTCCGAACTTTCCACCCATTTTATGTATTAAGCTCTTCTTTTCTGCTGTGACAGTCCATCCAATACCAGTCACGTCCCGTATCAAAAGTAAAAATACCAGATTGAACTATTTATCCTCCTGTTGCACTTCCTGCCTCCAGGATTAAGTAAATACTTAATAATTCTGAGGGATGTGGAAACACCAAAGCTGAAAAAGTGTATAAGATACTGCTAAGTTTAAGCCTGGAACCTGTATTTAGTCATCCAGGTAAGACAACCACATAGGGGCACCTCTTTCCAAGCTGTGGCCATCTGGAAGTGATTATTGTCTGCCTCTGTTATTACTCTGACCCATTCTAGATATACATCTTAAGATGGGATAAATTGTGCAGTAAAGGTTCTGCTCCCCCTTCACTGCCTGCAGAGGAAATCTAGATTAGATTAGATTACATTATCTTAGATTAGTTGCCTAAACTGTGAACAGCAAAGTAACGTGATGTGAACATCAACCAGCTCCCTCTGATGACATCAGCCTCTGTCTAGGAGTGGAGGGATAAAGGAGGAATTTCTTCCCATACAGAATGAGTAACGTGATTTCCCGTATTATTTTGGCATAGGAATGTGTTGAAATTATTCAACAATCAATTTGCATTTCTTCCTGTGAATAGTACTTTTAGGGCATTCAGGCATTTTATCCCAGTGCAAATCTTCAGAGTGTTCTTTTGTCTCTGATTTTCCTCAGGGTCTGCGATTTTCCCCATTTTTCCCATTCTGCTACAACCCTAGTAGTTTACCCATTTCTTATACTGCGATGAGAGAGGAGGAGATAGAGGCGATGTCACTGATGCCTGCTCACATGATTTAACAGAGACGAGGGAGGAGGAGTATCTCTCTCTTTGTAACCTATCCCTTTAAAAAATAATAACAATCTGATCATCTTTACTAAATTACAGGACTTTTAAGCAGTGTTTCCAACTATTTTGCTGTGCAGATTTGCTCCTTCGACACTGAAGTGAGCTGAAGCAGTGACTTACAGCGTACTTACATCCTACCTGAAAGTACCATTTTTCAACAATCTTGTCAGCCGAGATTAAAAGGAAAAAAAAAAAAGGTGTCTTCAATAAAATGATTGCTTTCTAACTTTGTTCTTACCTGTTGTCAATTACTTTGAGACCTTAGTACACCTCTTTTTTTTCAGCAAAAAAATAGTAAAATGTTTGTGGATAAGATGTGATTTTTTTTTTTTTTTCTTAATTCTTTTGCAGCTCTACAATTTACCCAGTAGCTGTAGGTGCTTCTTGCCTGGAAGCGCCATCCATGGTCCAGTTCATGTCCTGTTGTCCACAAGTGCTAGCTCTCCGCTCTGAGCACTTCTGGTACTCCTTTTCTGTACAGGGAATGGAGAATACATGGTCAAGTGTCTCCCACTGAAAGCCCTGAAAAAAAGAAGAAACAAGCTGGTGTGGGCTTGATGCCCACAGAAAGATAAACAATGGGTTTTCTTGAAGTAGCCTTGAATATCTGTGCCTACATTTTGGCATGCTCTTTCAAAAGTGTTCTATGGCATTTTAAACTCCTTCCTGTTAGCTGAGCCCTATGAAGTGTTTTGGTTCATTTTTCTCCCCTCTCAAGGGTTTACGAGAAAAAAAATAGAGATAGAAGAGTAGTTCTTTTAAGAGTTTTCTGTACAGTAACAGTAATCAGCCATTATATGAGACTGTAGGTTTTCCTTCTCCTTTATGTCTAAAGATTTCTCATTGTAATTAACTGATAACAGCAATAATTAAACAAACAAGCAAACTCTTCTACCAAAGTAACATTCTTGATGAATTGTGTCGATAGGGTTGTTTTCTTATTGTTCACCATGTGTCTGAGTGGCCAGCAGCAAGCAATTAAAAGCCACAGCCGTATGAATTATACTGCATTTTACAGAAGAAAAAGGTTGGCTATCTGAGCCTGAATTTCCAGTGCTCTTTGATGCCTGCCATGAAAATCATTTATGCAAATAAGTAACACACAAGCAGTAAACATGATCAGCATGAACTCATCCTTCAGCTTTTATTTGTATAAAAGGCTGTTCCTCTCTTTCATCTGTCTGGTGGTATTATTTTTTTTTTGCTATCATCACAATCCCCTATTCAAAAAACTGTGTGAAAAAGTGCCCATTTCCCGCAAAACCAGGCTAGTGAGTGGGACAGCTAAACAACTTTGTTTCAGTTACTCTTTCACTGAAAATGGCGGGATGAATTAAAGGCCTTTTATACTATACGCTTATATATAGCAGGGACACTGAAATTCAGCTAGATTATCTGATACGGAGATCTCCATAAGGCAAAAGACAAGAACAACATGAAGAGAACGTTTTTGTTGCAATAGGCTTTTCTGCGATGGTTAAGCTATCCACCTTCAAGCTTTGTCGCAAAGCCTGGGCCTCTGGTTGCTTGTTTCGACTGAATCCTGCAGCTGTCAGCTTTCCACAGAGGGGCCTGAAGGTTTGTTAAATGTGAAGCAGTTGTGCTCTAGACTATTCCTGGAAGAAATGGAGAAATCTTAACGTGAGATGGCCGATCAATGACAAGTAAATATGATAGAGGAACTGCTTTAACATTATGTGTACATATATATATGAAAATAAATAGAAGTGTGAAGAATGACAGCAAATCGCTCACGCTGATATAGCCAAGTCTTTTACTTTCCTTAGAAGCTCCGCATGGAAGTGATTCACTTCTAGTGCTGGGTTAGTTTTCTGATAGTTTGGTGAGCTGACTCAGAGGCTCAGCTGTGCAGTCCAGCCAATTTGAGGGAAAAAGACAGAATGATAGAGCTGAAAGCAGGAGAGGAAGAAGGGAGTAAAGGAACGGGGACAATAGGATTCTCCCTTTTACTGGAAGTGCTGTTAGATCAGAACAGCTTTCCTGTCAGACTAAAATTAAGAAAATGTATTACCTGGAAGGCGTGAAGAACTCACCTTAAAGCCAAATGGAAGATAACTATGTTTCACTGATTCATTTGTCAGCCTCTATCTTCAGAGACAATAGCTGTTTTCTTAAGCTTTGCATTTCAGTGTTAAATACTCTTTTTGCTTTTGCCGTAAGGTTTGCCAGGGGTTGAGAACATCTTAGCAGCGAATTCACCGAAAGCTTTTATTTTGCTCACACGGGTGGTGCTGAACTCTGGAATAAGGGCATCGGCCCCTGGGAATGTTCCTGCTTCTGCTCTACAAAGCTGCGGAGGCATGTCTGGAGGTCAGTAACACCATGTACTCGCTAAAAACCGAGTCAGAGTTAGCACACGGGTAAATTGCTTGGTGGCCATCAGGGCAATGATGAGAAGACCTGAAACTCACATCAACCCTTCACAATTGTGTCAGTGATGGTACAAACACTGTGGATAGCTGTGCAGTTTAAGGAGAGGTGTATTGGCGAATCAGCGTAAGCGGTGGAGAAAAGGCCAAGAAATTCAAAGGAAATGGGTCAAGGGTTTTGAATAAAATTGGGGTAAATATTAGTTGGTGTGTATGATATATGAACTGAAAATGAAGGTAGTTTTTTTGAGGTGCAGTAATATTTTTTGTGTGCAGTATTTCTTGACAAGGAGCTGTAGATATATTTAAATTTTGCCATTTACTGGAAAATGCATAAGGAAGGACAAAGCAATATCAGCATCCACGTTTTTTCCATAGCAAATGCTTTCTCAGCAATATGAACCATCACGTTCATACCCTCAGAGAGGCAAATTTAATCCAGTGTTCTGAGACTGCTTGTTTTCTAAAATTGTGTTCATAGTGAAAGCAAGTGATTATTAAGAAAACTAAATAATCAATTGGTACAAGTTTATGGGAAGACTCATTTAACTTGGCACTCTGGGGATGCTGTACTGTAGCTGTATTGCACATTTCAGAGCTCAGGGAGCAATATACACACCAAAGAAGAGAATGAAGCGGTTTGTTTGCTCGTGTCCACAGTAAAATAACTTTATTAGGAATAATTAATAGGACTTCAAAAACAATAATCTTAAAGTAACAGTTTCCAGCCATAGAAGTCATTAATTTTCTACTAAGTGAGGAGTGTGTGTGGCAAAAAGCCTGACACATTATTACATTCCTCCAGCTTTGTGGTTTCCATTATTTCTATGAAATCCATACCTTTCATGTAGAGTTTATTAACACTGATCAAAGCACGTATCTTTCTAATAAAGTCAATTTTTCCTTGTAATCTTTTGTAGATGTTTCTCTTCGTGTAATATTTTGGATGTTCTTTTTCCTGAAGTCCCATTTTTAATGTGTGGCTATGGTCAGAGATGTGACAGTATATAAATGACATCTTGGTTTACTATATTTATTCTCTCCCAGTGACGTCCATAGCAAGTTTCTCACTTTACAAGTCAAAACAAGATTTTTATAACTGCCAATACTGTATGTTCAAAGTGCTGCCTGCAAAATCAGCTGTTTGTCTCACTGCAATATCTGTGCTAAAACATAGCATTTCTTCGTGCTATATAAGATTAACTTTCAAAAGTAATTTCTAAACTTGCAGTCCAGATATTGCATGTACAAATCTCAGTAATGACTGATGACCTCTCACTAAGTCGCAAGGTGTATGGTGGTCTGAATTTTATATAGGAATATCTGCTCTGCACATTGGAAAGACTGAAACCTGACTGTTTAGCCCCTACATCTGGCTCTGATCATTTCTGATTCCCAGTGAAGGAGGTAGTTAAGTGCATCCACATCTTTTAGTATGGGATTTCAGTGGGGTTTGAGGATATGGTGAATGTCCTGAACCAACATCTCTAGTAATGGAAAGTAAAAAAATACTTGAACTGGGTAAGACAAGGTCAAAAGTGACAGCAGAATCAGAAGACAACACTCTGGAGGTTAAGTGGATGATGATAATACAAATATATTAGGAAAAAATAAAGACAGCTGAAAAACATGCGGTCAAATGGGTATTCCTGCTCTGCCAAAAATTTCTTCGCTAAGACCAGTTTTGTTACCTTCTCTGGTACGGGTCGATCTTGATCTCCTTGTTCCACAAATTTTCTGCTGATTTCAGTGGCACCGCTGGGAAGTATAGCACTGCAGCTCTGCATTGGAAAAGATAAGCATAGGCTTGATTCTTTCTCACTTCTATTACTTAAAAGCATTTAAAGTTTCATTGTTAAGAAAGAGAAAAAAACTTTTCCAGGCAGAGACTGAAAGAAAAAATAAATTTTGTGAGTGCAAAATTCAATAATTATTTACTAGAGGTAGAAGAACAATTCATTCATTTTGAAATGGCAACATTTGCTGATATAGGTAACTATAAGTAATTTCTCAGTGCTTGCTGAAGAATCTATTTTTATTTTTTCAGGAGGACTCTTTTTGTTATGCTTTACATACATTAACAGCAGCCTTAGTAGGGAATCAACAGTTTTATGTCTACTAATAAACTTCCCAGTTCTAGATTATTATTCTGTTGTTAAACTAACTATACAGCATATCATTGAAAGGCATTACAGAGGTTTCTCTGCTACTTCTCTTTAATGTTGTTGTAAATAATGGTGTTTATGTGTCAGTTTAGGGTGAAGCTTAAATCCCTTGCTTTGTCAGTGGTAAAAACAGGTAAAGATTTCTTGAGAGGTTGTTTAACATTAATATTTCCACCTATTTCACCTTTAAAATTGTGCACTTGTGAAAAAGTATGATAAAAAGAGAGTTATTTTGGTATGTGGTGAGGTATATTAACTCATGGAAGAGCTTGTAATATTTAAAACGTGGTATGTGCAAAATATATATATTATATATATACATATTTATATGACTAAAGAATTGTTATGTCTTATAAGTCTGTGAATATGAAGAAATACAAGGACAGATACAACAGTAGGATGTATTCAATAGCACTAATTATGTAAGGGCTGAAAATATTTCAGTCATATTCCCCTGTTTTACCATGCTAATAACCTTCTAAATGTTTATCATAAAGATTTTCCATGGTATGTGCAAAATATATATATGGTGAAGCTTAAATCCCTTGCTTTGTCAGTGGTAAAAACAGGTAAAGATTTCTTGAGAGGTTGTTTAACATTAATATTTCCACCTATTTCACCTTTAAAATTGTGCACTTGTGAAAAAGTATGATAAAAAGAGAGTTATTTTGGTATGTGGTGAGGTATATTAACTCATGGAAGAGCTTGTAATATTTAAAACGTGGTATGTGCAAAATATATATATTATATATATACATATTTATATGACTAAAGAATTGTTATGTCTTATAAGTCTGTGAATATGAAGAAATACAAGGACAGATACAACAGTAGGATGTATTCAATAGCACTAATTATGTAAGGGCTGAAAATATTTCAGTCATATTCCCCTGTTTTACCATGCTAATAACCTTCTAAATGTTTATCATAAAGATTTTCCATGCATGTTTTCTACCGGAAGAGATTTGTTATTAATTATTATCACTGTTTGGGGAAAAAAAAGGGGATCTTCAGTGAGGTTAAGTGTGAAAAAACTTTGTCCTTTAAAAGAAAATATTAATCACATTTTCAAATCAGGTTTCAAAAAAAAGGCTGAAATCCGAGGCTTTAGAACTGGGCTGAACATAATCTTATTTGTAGAAGGTAGGGGTGGGAAATGGCAGGTCAACCAGATCAGCATAATATTTCCAGAAGCACATATAGGTTGGGCTAGCATATTTTTAGGTTTTTGGAGACTGGCCACATGGTATTCAACCAGCCATCATTCCAGCACTATGGGATTCTTCCACGCTTGGTCCCCTTTTGAGAAGGGGCTCTTGACTCCTTCATATAGACAGCTGGATGCCTCACATGAGGAGCATACTTCTCTTTTTATTGTGCCATTCCCCTTAAATTCAAGGGGATGGAGACACAGAATAACCTAGACTTCAAAATTAGGGCTATCATTGTATCTACATATCCGGGCACTTGATTTATGCCTCCAGAAACTGGTGGAGTTTTTCTATAGCTATATCATGACTTTTAGTTTGTTGACAGACCAATCTGTTATAACAAATAGTGGTGACACATCCGAGGGCCGGGCAGTTTTCTTTTTTCCATCAGTGACTCCCTGCACAGCCAAGCAAGAACAATATCGTGCTTTGCTGGAAGCCCATTTTAGGTTTCCTGCGCTGGAGGAAGGTTCACACATACTGATCTTCCAGCAAAACTGGAAATATGAAAACCAGACTGATCAAGCTCTCCATGACTGAAGAGCCTGCAGTACAGTCAGAAAAAGGAAAATACCACAGGCTGATTTTTTTAAAACTGTGTTTCTATTTTCTCTGTTTCTGATGCAATGACACATACAGTTCTTGACAGCACATTAATCCAATATGCAGCAGGATGCTTTCCATTTTAAGGTTTGGTTTTTTTTTTCTTCTGAATTTGGTATGCAACTTGGCCTCCTATGTCCAGAATGGGAGAAATCCACACCAGAACATGCTTTTTGCAGGTGAGGCAGTGAATTCCCAAAGTCAGAAGCAGTAAAATGTGCAAACTCAAGTCAAAGAAAGGCAGAATTGCTCACTGGATAGGACAGATGGCTGTGGGTACTGGCTGTCCCTGATCTGCAGGATGCGTTTTTGTGGAATCACAGTACCTCTTCATAACCTGGGTTCTACCTAGTTTTAGTTTTTTAGGTCAGCTGCCACATGGGAGGTCAGAAAAACATCCCTTGAAAAGTACCGGGTCGGTGCCTGGAAGCTTTTTAACATGGTAGGATAGAGTCCAGGCTCATTAATGCTTTTATAAGTCTATATTCGTTTCAGTAAAGCCAATGTTATTCTATATCACACAACTGCTATATCCAAACAAATATTTAAAAGATAAAAAGACCTCACACTTTAGAAAATAATCAGTCTCTCGGAGATCCTGACAGTGCATGTAATGTAAAAATACCAATTTCACTGAGAACTTAGAGGGGCCCCCAGGATGCAGTATATGATTCTGCCTTCCAGATTTCCCCAGAGGGGAAGCCTGTCCCTCTTGATGTATGACACAGACTAGGAGCTTTCAGTAGTTTCTACTCAACATGGAAATGACAGATGTGAGTTTTAACCTCGAGATAATAAAACCAAGAGAGAAACGTAGCTGCATGCAGAACCTCATTCGCAAATCCTACCCTGAAAACAGAGATGTAAAGAAAAGTCCCAGCCCTATCAGCAGTGCCTTGACCGGTAGGCCACATCATCAGGCAGAAGAAAAGAAACTCTACTCCTGGGCATCTGCTGGGCTTTTCTATTGTTATGGTGTACGTCCTTCCAGAGACCCAGGAGGCCCAGTCAGAGCGCTGAAGCCCAGTGTACTTCAGTGCAAAGTACATCAGACATACCCACATCTCCTCCTCATGCCGTTTGTAGGAACAGTTGGGAAAAGAAGCGGACGTGAATTTGATTACTAGTCCAGCTGGCTTACAGAGAAATAAATACAATTTGATACCCCATTTTAATAATATTCAGAAATGTGCAGATGAATGCTGAAAAGTAAAATAAGGGTATCAGGATTTATTTTCAGCCTTTCTGTTCAATATATTGTGTGCCATCACACATTATCTTTTATTATACACACAAGTCTCTTTAGAACACTGTTTCTATATTTCTTGCAAATGGGAGACAGCTCCTTCTAGGTTATTATTTTATTGATATAGTGCCGTAAGTGCACGCAGCAAATGTCCATAAAGTGTTGTTTCGGTGGATCTTTTTTACTGTGGGCTTTTTCTCAGACGGTTTCCTCAATTCATGCTCACCTAATCATATTTCCTCTGATCACAAGCTTTTGATAATCAAGGCACTCACTAAGTACCATGTGTTTAACTTGTGTCTTTTGTTCTTGAAAAATACGTCTTTCAAGATGCCTTGAGGAAAAATAAGTGTTCATTCCTCTACTGCATTGCTGTTTATTGAGGCCTGACCCACTGAGTTCAATCAAAGTCTGTCCACAGACTTTATAAGAAATTCAAGGAGGACCCCTTAGGAGAAGAGAAGAGTTGCTTTTGGCAGAATCCTTTGTGCTCTTTAATATTTTATGAAGCAAAATAAATAGGCTCATGAGGAGGACAATGTACTTTGGCATTCCGCATATTACAGTCCAGTCAGAGCAAATATAAGCTACTTGTCGAGTCGTAATACAATGTGATTTCATAACCATGATGATCTAAATACTTGACCCATCAGGCAATAAAAGTGGTCTCTTGCAGCGACAGAAGTGTTTAAGCAGCATCATGACATAAGCGAAAGCAATTGCAGTTTCCAGAGCTACCAAGTATGGCTCAGTAACATAAAGCCTTCAGGCTGTGGAGGAAGACCAGAGGGTAGGTCAGAAAGCACCTGCCAATAATTTAAAACAATTCAAACTGTGTGAATAGGAATAAGTTGTTACATAGAATGCATATTAATAACAGACCATTAGAAAATTAATTAATAAGATTCCATAATAAGAATAGGAATAAAGTTATTAAACATGTTAATTAATTGACCATTAAAAGGGTGTTTTGGGGTCAGTGGATTTGTAGCATATTTGGCATATTTGTAGCCTATGAGACTGATTCTTTGTTTCCTCTAGAAACAAAGTTTATATTCTATCATGCTGTCAATATATTTTTGTTCACGTGCACGTCAGTCTGTTTGCTGTCTCAGAATTTGATATAAAGGTTAAAGTCCTAAAGATAATTAAGCTTCTACAAAACTCAGAAAAATAGCCAGCCTGCAAAAGTTTGATAAGATCCCCAAATCAGGTTACAGCTTTCACTTACACCTTACTAAACACACGAAATCCATACCGGGCAGAGCACATATAAGCGTCGCAAATACAGAAAAATTTCAGCTGGCGATCACCAGGCTTGAGACACCAAAGCCAGTCAAGAAAAAGGCACAAACCCATAGTCCTTCCTCACAGAATTACATGTTTAGTCTACTTCCCCTATGGCCTTTGCCTTTGTAATCTAGTCTCAAAACCCATCTTTCAGCATCTTAGAAAGATGAGTCATAGATAACTGTAGAAGTTATATTTCTGAAGCACCATTGTCTGTAAGTAGCAACATGCAGAAAATACTCCTTCCCTGCCTGTCGTCTCTCTGTAGAGTTCCCTGTACCCCGGAGGGTTTCTACCTGTAGTCTGAAGTGCTGTGCTGGGTGTGGTTCCCCTTCTATCCTGTCTCTGAATGTTTTGATCTGTCTTTTAGGTTTTATTCTTTTCTGCCTTTCATTCAAGTTACAAGATCTTCCCTTCCTGGAGGAACAGCTAGCAGTCTCCATTATACTAACAACTTGCAGGCTTCCTTCATAGTTTACTTGGAAAACAGCAAAAAACAAATGAAGATCTAGACATTCTAATGATGGGATCTTTGAAGACACTCAACAGCTATTAAAATTAGTGTAATAGCAATAGCTACAGAAGGTTCCATCTGTAACTCTTGCTATACTCCTTTTCATGCCTGATTAATCTCTTCCAAAGACATTCCTTGTGTCAGCATTTTGTATTAAAATCTTGATGAGAGAGAGAGACTAGAGAGGCAGCATAGCTCAAAGAGTGAGTTGGGAATGGAGAAACTCACTCAAAACTTGGCTGAAACATTAGATGGTGTTCATGATGCCCTATCTAAATTAATGGTGCTGTATGAGTGTAACAGAAAACTGAATTACATTTCAGCTGTAGTGAGAAACTGGAACTCACACACACTGCTTTTCTCAGAAGAATATCTCATTCTGTTTTGTTTCAACCCAATGCTTTGACCATTGGTCAAACTTAGTGCAGCACATGGTGAAGACAGCTACTGTATTCCACGTCTAAGAGACAACTCATACACAATTAGAACATAAATTCACATCCCCTATGACTTAAAATTCAATTTAAGATGAAAAGGAAGAACAACACTGGTCCTGAGATAAAAAATTGCATGCCCTGTTTTCATTAATGTTGTGTTTTCTGACTATTAAAGGGGAAGACATTAGATGGTACCGCACAATAGCCAAAAGTAGTAACAAATGGCAGTAAAACGTACGCCTCCCAATCACACAATACACCTTTGTTTTGTTTCTTTGACCTCAGGTCATACATGTGTCTCTAACAAATGGGGAAGGAGGGATCAGGGTAAGACCTAATGGGTTCTAGAGAAACTAATGCTGCGGCCAGCAGACTGATAGTGACCGAGACACAGCCCACCCACACTCCGCCACACAGGTGTAACACCACCGTACTCCTTTCCAGTTCAGCCCTGCATATCCTCTTCTGAAACTGAAAGCCAAGGATCTGCTTTCTCTACTCCTTTTCACGTCCTGGTGTTTTCTCCAGACTTGACAGAAAAAGAGACTGAGATTTATTTGACACAGTGGGAGACTGAGGTACTGTGACTCTTGTCTAGTATTTGTGGTGCCTCTGTGTTAGCGCCAAGCTTTCATTCTAGGAGGAACACAATGGGGCTTTTAATTAAGCTTTCCAGAAAAGGGATCCCTGTTCTTTTGTCCTCACCTGCCTGAGGAATCTACCCACACTGTGATACCTCTGTGGATCTCAGGAAGTTGTAAAAGGTATTTGGTAAATACATTTACCAAAGGTCCCTGATACCTTTGTGCACTGCATTGTCATCAGCTCATAGCCAGCAAATATTTGCTCTGAGCTCTCGCTGCTTAGTACTGCCATTAAACTGCCTCCTTCTGCTGAGCTTTGGCGTGAACCACAAAAGGGTACGGATGAACTACACAGATATTCGAAGAAAACATGGGAATTCCTGGCCAGGCAGAGGCTGAGATGAACAGGATAGTTCTCACCTATTCCCTTTATTCTCCAGCTGTAAATCATCCATGGTCTCTGAAGAATAATCATTCCAATATCTCTCAATTGCTGAAAATGGCTGCTGCGAATTCTCTGAGAAGCCTCATAATTTCATAGTGTGTTTGTTGCTTTTCCCACAACTCTTTGCTTTAATGTCTAATAACTAAATAATGTCATCGGGTATATGGACATAGCTCCCACTGGCTTCGAAAGCAAATAAAGGAGAGAAATTTACTTCGTCTATGTAAATGAGGCCTTATCATGCTATGCAATACTGCAGACACTAAGGAAGTTATGCTAGCAAAACTCTTTATAGAAGGCAATTCTGCTTAATGCAAGAAAGAAAAATGACAGAAATTGTGAGGAAGGGAATAGGAGTGCACATTTACCCCTTTAAAAGGTTGCAGCCATAAAACCAGTGCTTAATTCAAAAGCTAGATACTAAGTGCAGTAAGCTGAATATTAAAATAAAGTTTATTTGGCAGTAAACTGATGAACTTTAAGAGTGCAGTGAACTGTGTGCCTTGTGTACACATATTAAGCTAAAAACCTTTTGGTTAAACTAATGTTTAAGGTATGATTCAGAGACAGAAAAGCAAGAAAATGACGAGGATAGGCCATAATTAATGATTTTTGGGTACTAAAAAACAGGGTTTATGACATTACGTATTGTTTCTAGACTTATTCAGTACCAATAGTGTCAGCTAAAGACTCTGAGGAAAATAGCTTGACTGGTGAAAAAGATCTTCTATCAAAGACATTATATTTTAAAGGCATTTATTATAAATTTGGTATTTTTAATGGCTTCACTCTTTCTAAGCTTTAAAGTAGCATCCCCACAAGGTTTTGATTTCAGACCATCAGTTGTCTGAGCATGTTGAAAAAAGGATGTTTACCATAACCATCGTGTTTGCCACAGAATAAAAACCTCCATTTGCTTTTAGTTTATCAAAACACAAAGGAGATGATGATATTTATTGTGTTTTCCTTCTTGTCTTTCTCCCCCACCCCCACCTTGTTTCTGCATACTTAAATATATTGTTTCGTATACTCTTCCATAGGCACCCACCTGCGACTTCTGTCAGAGAAAGGCTACCAGAGTAGATGGCTCTTTGGTTTATCCCAATTTGGCCTTTCATATGTTCTTATGAGTGCGTAAGCGTTGAATGAAGGTGCTAATGCCATTTACATGCCTAGTTCTCATTGTGGATTAAGCCTTGCTTCTGGGAAGAAGTGAACATAGATAGTAATGGGATGTCTTAAGCAAAGTTGTATCTTGCTCTCCCATCTTTCTTCCACGATAATGCTCTATCTCAATTAGATAAACAATCAGGAACGTTTTCCTCTGATGGACAGGAAGCCTGCCACTTTCTCTTTAAAATGCTAAAAGACATTTATTCTTAGAGACATCTGTGTGCACAAATGTACTTAACTGGTAGTTGTAATAGAATAATTTACATGTGTTCAGAAGTAGTGATGCATGTGGGTGAGCATTCGTCTCAAAGGTCATGTCAACTGATACACAAATAGCTTCAATGGTAACGATTTGTCTGAAAGCATTTACAATTAATTGCTTCTTCTTAATACTTGTTGCACTTGCCTGAAAAGTTTCTAGATTAGATGTCTGTTAATTGAGCACTCAGAGGGGATTTTAATGTGGCATCAACGTTACTGACATATTGGACAGTAATTTAAGCACCAGTAAACTTGGGAATAGTCAGCGATTAGTAAATATATGTCTAATTCTGTAACAGAAATACTCTAACTTGATTCTCCATCTCAAGTTTAGAAGAATCACTCCTGATGTTACTTCTAGGGCTGCCAAAAAAAAATTCATAAAATTATCTTTTTTTGGATAAGTTTTCAACAAAACATTACTTTTGGAGGGGAGGGATAAGACATCTTTCTGTGTAGAATTTTCAATGTTTGGAATTTCTATTCATATTTGGAAAAATCAGCATGTTTCCTAAATACAAAGCACATAGCAGTTGTTATGCCCCCAATCTCCTTCATGGGCTGTGTTGCCCAAGTCAATGTTTTAATAATGTACTGTTGTTAGGGGATCCCAAAACATGCTGTAGTCCAAGGAAGAATAAGTACAGAGAAAAATAGCTTAGCTGGCAAATCAGTCTCTGGAGAAAATGGCAGAAGGACACACCTGAACTACAAATCCCAAAGGAAACTGTTGTAGCGGTTCCATATATAAAAATAGCCTATCAATGCCAAATAAAAAATTTTCAACTGCTATAATTTACTTTCACAGAAAAGCTGTCTCTCGTGAGAGTAAATCATCTTTTATAATAAACTCTAGATGTCACCCAGATAATGGGTTCCAAAAAAGAAGTGATTGTTTTTCAGTGCAGACACTTCTAGGTTTTATTGGGTCCTGACATTTTCAAGTATGCTCTAACTCCAAATCTCATTATTTGAACTGTATCCCCATTAAAACTTTGACAGTCGTGATCTTCCTTCACATTTTTAGTTTCCTCAGTCTAAACAATCATAGGTCCTCATACACTGAGATGACCGAATCCTAAAACCAGCTCTAATTAGAGTAATCTTGTCCTTTTACTAATTTAAAAGTCCAAACAGCAGTCTATCATCTTACGCAAATTACATCATGGATGGAAAAAACTTGGTATTAAGAGGCTCTATTATTATTATATTGAGACAGTCACAAAATAACAGCATTTTCTACCAGATAATAGCACAAAAGTTCCAGTATAAAATTGAAAATTGTATATAAACAAGTACATAGCTTTTCATACCATACTTGCTTTAGCAGTCATCCACCCATCCACTATGAAATGCAAAACTATTAATGAAATGAAAACTAAATTTATTAAAATATTGTTTAATTTAAAATAGCTCCACATCCAAGCTGTACAAAGGAAAATCTCTTTTATCCCTTGCTTTGATGAATCTGGCCTGTGATCTTGTGAGCTTCTAAAGATGATCAAATTGAGCAGAGGACCCCATGAATCCTAACACAGTACTCTGAGTGATGTCCTTAATGAACACAGTATGAGATATTTAGGCCATCTTGAGGACAACCGCTATCCGTCTAGCTACTCATATCTTCAAACAGCTCTTTAGTCAAGATACTTACTGTGGGTCAGCTATTGACGCACTCATCTAGTAACATCCCCTTCTTTGAAGCAAATTAAATTTGCGTATTTTTCCATGTCTGAGAGTATTTCTGTCACTAGAAGGGTTTTGGTTTGGTTTGGTTTATTTGTTTTTAAATTATTTTATTTTACTATTTTATTATTTCTTCTTTATTTTATTTATTATTACTACTATTATGATAGTTTTATGGAGGAGAACTGAAGGGAAAGAAAGAAGCAAAGCAAAAGTTACATGCCATGTCAAAATAATATTTATAGTACTTCTGTCCATATTTCTATTACCAGCTGTAGAATTATTAGTTTCACCTGAGCATTAATTTTTAACAGAATAAAATGGGTACCCAGTGTAATACACACAAGCTGAGAGGCCCTAGGCAATGTGTGCGCTGGCTTTGAAGCGTTCTCACCTCGCACAGAACGCTGCCTTTGTAAACGAGAGCTGCTTGGCTCTTTCTGCAACAGCGCTCATTCGAAGCCGCGCGTGCTGCTCACCTAAACTATTCGCCGGGCAGCGTGAGCTTGCAGCGGGGACAGGGGCTTGGCAGGGGGCACGTGCTGTGGTTTAGGTCTCATTACTGAGTATTCTCTGAAAGGGCTTTGGCGTTCGTTTGATCCAGCAGCTTCACCTATTTCATTATTTCTTTCCCAAGGCGATGCTGCTGGCGGGCAGGAAAAAACGGGCCGCCCCGCTGGGTTACGCCAGCGCAGGCAGGACATGGGGGCAGCTGCGTTACACTTAGGAGCTGCCGGGACTGGGAGTGTTTCCTAGTGCAGGGCACTTCATAGGATCACTTAATTCAGGCAAGAGAATGCAACTTTGAGTCAACCTACCCCGGCTGTTGAATTATGCTGTTGAATGCCTGTGTCTTCCTCGACACTTGCCACAGGTCCGCAGGGACCTTGCCAGAAGGACTCAGCAGGCAGCTTCCAGTGGAATGCGTGTTCAGTCCTGCACGTTGGTTTTACATAAATAAAGCCCTTGGTAAGGTCAGGGAGAGCTTGGTAGGGTTTGCATTGACTGGGAGTATGATTAACTAGTAGGACAAGCAGCAGAACTCTGCAGTTAAGAAATCTGCCATGACTAATAGTCCTCACAGCCCTATTAGCTGGGGACGGTTTGTGGCTCAGGGAGCTCAAGGAGCTCACTTTGGCTGCAGGACCAACTTAACTTCAGCACACAGAGTTACACTCAGCTTTTGAGGAGATATAACCTGTTTAAAATCTCTTTCTCTCCTGCAATTTGAGCTGTCCATAAGCATATAACTACAAACAACTTTGTAGTGGTTAGTGGTAGTGGTAGTTTCATACTACCGTCAGAGGTGAAGCAACAACATCTTCTACCATCTACCTCTTATGTCATCATCGTTAAGGCAATGGAAACTGCAGCTAGATCTTCACGATGCACCACGGTACTGCAGTTTTGTGTATCCGTCTCTGGGGTACCCTCTGGAAGCCAGGAACAGCTCTTCTGCTTTCATAAAGCCAAATCCTGCAATTTCACATCCCAGTATCATCTCGTCAGTACAGAGCATGGCCCAGACATGGGGTTCCCTGCTGAGAAACTGTCCTGTAGTCTGAACTGTGACAGCCTCTTCTGTACCTCTCCAGTACACTCCATCTACGTGCATATTTCTCCTTCCAAGTAACCAGTTCCACTGTCCCGCCATTCAAAACTCGACTCACTTGGACTAACACAGCTTCTGAACCTTGGACTGATATGACTAGTTGAATGAAACAGGTATTCCCCCCCAGAAAAAAGAAATGCATTGGTGTGATTGATGGTGATCATATGGTTATGCAGATGGCGCTTCCCAATTCTTACTGTCTTGATTTGACAATGAAATTAACATTTTGACATGAGTTTTGGTTTCCAGTAAAATGTAATAATAACATTTCAGAGGTACCAGAGAATCATAAAAAATAGAGACAAGTTCTATTACATGAAATTCCCTCTGAAGTTACCTCAAGAGTTTTGTCTGTTCAGGTTTTAAGTAATACTATTGCTTTGGCAGAGTACTACAATCTGTTGAAGATCACTATCATATTAAAGGAAGTTTTGTGCTGACATGGAGTTTCATACATACAGCTGAATTTCCTTTCTTGTGAAGCTACTGTGGCACATTATGGGTAATCAATATTTAATTTAAAATGTTCAGTAAAATGGCCTGTATATCTTTTTCTTTGTGATGTCTCCCTTTTTTTTTTTTTCACAATGCCACCTTTTTGTTCTTTTTCACCAGAGAGAAAAATATTCAGCCCTGCTTTTAATGAGTCCAGAGAGAGAGTGTTCCATTTATCCAGAATAGATCTATGCAAACCCCCTTGCAGGATCTATGCAAACATGACATTGTCATTTACCATGTTCATTACCGTGTCATTTACCTGCTCAGTAAACTATGAAGGAAGTGCAACAGGTGATACATTCCCTGGCGTATCATTTTCTGCTGAAGCGCACGCGTACCTTCAGACAGGTCAAGCTGTTAACAGTCCCTGCTACTCAAACTGTGAAGTAGTAAGATTGGAAAGACAGGGAGTAAGGATGGTAACCCACAAGAAGCTGTCAGTAGAAGGAGTTTGTAGAGACCGTCATTGCATTACCTCCACGGCCAGATTTGGTTCATCCTCTGGCAAGCTGAAAGCTTAAAACATCTGCAGACTTTTTCTGTGAAAAGAAATGTAAACATACAATTACAATGTAAGCTGTGTTATTTGTTTAAAAGTGCTGCTAGCAATCAATAAAGAATAAAATGTGGTATTGTATATACCTTCTCAAATAATTTCCTGATTATCATAAGTGAATTCTACTGATGGCTCTTGGCAAGCTTATAAGTTATGTACCAGGCACCGTAATACAAATTAGCCTTTGTGTGCTTCTTGCTTTTTTGCGGGTGGGGAGGTCGCAGAAAACTTCGTTAGATTTAAGACAGTATCATACTGGAGTTCACTCTAGGAGTGCTTTTAAGAGTCTTACAGTTCTAAGTAGCTATAAAGATATATTTCAGAGCAGGATATAATGGTTATTAGCAAGAACTTCAGATGCAGCTGTCACCTGTTGCTACTAAATTTCCTGTTAGAAGGAAGAGAACATAAACAGCACTCTGGTGCATTTCACTTTAGTTAGTGCATTTCAAGAGTCTAATGCTTATCTAGGTATTTTGTTTTCCAAAATAAGTGTTTATCTTTCAATAGATCAGTTACTTAAGTAAATATGCATACAGCCCTGTTCTTCACAATTTTATCACATTGCATAGTGTTTGCATTGGCTTCAGTGATGTTACTTGAAGAGTTCAGTAATATTCACCGTAAGTGAAGAATGTCAGTCTTAATCAGCTGTTTATTTGGGAAGTAATTATTACGCAATGGTTACCAGTGTATGCTACTGGGAAAACCTTAAAGGGGAAATCAATCTGCAGATGCCTATTTACTCCTTTCAGACTTTCTTGATTGAATACGGCAGCTACGTTAGGATCAATAAATCCTGTAGTCTGAAGTATTCTTGGCGTTCATGCCTCTAGGTAGATGGAAAGCAGCTGACTAATACTCATTGTGTATAAATTTTCTACATGGATATCAACTCAGATTTTTATACAGTGTATTCGTACTTGAAGATCAGTGCCTGTGAAATACAGCATTAAACACATTCTAAATAGAAGTGTATGAATACATGGCATAGATCAGCAATCTATCAGCAACTTTATTTTAAGACGATATCAAAGGTCAGTGCGAGGTCTTCCCCAGCACTGGTACCCTGCTTAAAGTCTCTGAGGCGCTGTCGACTGGGCACTTGGATAAGCTGGGTTGAGAAGAGCTGCCACGCCAAACCAGCGTTGGGACAGCCTGCAGCCAGTTAATATGGTGTGACCACTACCTCTGTGTGAAGCTAACAGCACCAGCCCCAGGATTTGTCAGGCTTTGTCCGGACTTCTCTTTGCTTGCCTGCAGCTTTGTTTTATTTCCTTTAGCTGTTGCAGAAATTATCTAATGATCAGGTGTCTACTACCTGAATTGGTTTAGCTTTTGCTTAGCTTTGTACAACTGTGTGATGTAATGCTTAGTGTTTTATATTCTTGTGCAATGTAATGCTTATTGTTATTTATTCTTGAGCACAAAAAATTTGTAGCACAGGCCCATGTGAATACCCTGAGGTATGCCTGCGAGGGGCCAGACGGGGAATGATCACAGGGTTTACTGCAGACACACACCAGGCAAGCTTGAGAGGAGGGTGCAGCTCCTTCTCCAGGTCATATGTGGGCTGAGAGGTAGCAAGGAGTTAGTGGAGGAAAGTGATGGATGCCGGGAAAAAAGAGCATGACTGCCTTGTACTTACACTACCATTTATGCTTCTGGAGTGAAAGCAATGCAGAAGTATAGCAGGCCATTGTACATGGTCACTTCTTGTGCAAGGCAGTGGCAAATTAACTCTGAGGTGGTGCTATTTGACCTTCATCTCTACTACTTCCTTGATTTCCATTCCTCAGTCCCCAGTGCTTAGGTTTTTGCTATAAGCTTCTTATAACACACTCAGGCTATTTCATTCAAGCCACTGTCTCCTCCTCCGTTTCCCTCCATTCCACAAAAATAGTAGAAACCCATATATAAACGCAAGACATCTTCACCAATTTTGCAGCTCACCTGTTCAAAACCAGTGAAACATACTGTACTCAAACCGTGTTAAAATGAAAAGAGGAAGAAAAGACTTGATGCCAGGACAGGAAATGACTGTCAAGAACGGCTGAAAAGATCTATGAATGAGAGGATATACAAGGAAAGCTGAACTAAATATTTGCTGAGTGAATTACTGCTGGGAGTACTTAAAATTATATAAATTTGATGCTATTTTGTGGAAGCAGAAGCATTTTATCTGAAAAACAGCTACATTGTTTTAATCTGTAAAACTCTTCTAATGTAACTTTGCTCGGCACCATGGAGCATTAAGTCAACAGGCTTTGACTTCTTGTAGGAGAGAGGTCAAGATGATAAAAAAGGAGAACTGCAAGGGGCTGGGAATAACTTTTGCTCCTGATAATAAGGTAAAAGAAAGGTGTGTTTCTCTATGTCAGCTGTCTTGCAGCAATACCTTTTTCTTTATTTAGGGCTGCTGGGAGGAGGTGTTCATTGGGAGGAAGAATTAAAGCAGAGCTAAGAAATACAGCCTAAAATGTGAATCAACTCATGCTGTAGGCAGTTTCATTCAAGGTTGAATGCTTGTATGCATTATGAATATGATCATCCTTCCTTTCACTCAATTATCTTCCATGACCCTCTGCCGAGTACAGGGGTTTTCATCCTTCTCTGCAGTACTGAGTATTACTGTCCAGGCTGTGA
>NW_008824233.1:6666327-6671195 GCF_000699105.1 Pygoscelis adeliae | reverse complement strand
ATGGCAAAACATCCAAACCTTGCCTGCACCATGCCCAAGTGCAATCATGTCACGACGCTGGGGACACCTTTCAAAAACCACATACCTCAGACAGAATAGACAAGATCAAGGGAGACAACAGTATCTGTTTTTCTTTGTACACCATGATGTAAAGATCTCCAAGTCAATGCTAAAAGGGTTAATGCAAATATCAGAAGCAGTCCTGTTCTCAACCTACTACCAAAGCCTCATCATTCTCACAGCCTACTTCTGGTGTCTCTGATGCACTGCTCACAGGGGCTCTCCTTGAGGAAGTCTGGCTTTCCTGACTAGTGGAAGCTCTGAAACACTCCTATGGTCAGATATTAAGGCTACTTGCCACTGCTTATTTCTAAGAAAAACATGTGTGGGCTGCTGTTTCTTTGCAAGAGAGAGAATTTATGAAGAATTCAGCATCTTGTTCCAAAGTTGTTGAAAAATTTGGGTAAGCACAAATGGAACAGCTGCTCCCACTGGACCAATGTGACTTCTCCTAAGGAAAATTATTGAAAACAGAAATTAACTAACAAATTGCACCTTGAAAAGTTCAAGGAATACTCAGAATGACTCACAATACTTATAAAAGGCCCTAAAGACTGCTCAGGAACTCACGTCAAGGTTAAGTTTAGTAACGAACATCTGACTTGCCTATTTTCAGGTATTGTTCTAAAGTATGTAAAATGTCTTTCCTGCAAATGATTGAATTACTTATATTTAATGAATGTTAAAACACCTGTTTGGCTAGAAATCATGAATGTAGTAAAAGATAAGGAAGGAACTAATTTTTTTAATTGTACTTAGAGTTGCTATCATTTTTATTTTAGTTACGAAGCATAACTATGTTATCAACAGAGATTTGGCTGCCATCATCAAGAATTCAATGACTGCTGTCATGAGAAGTAAAGCCAAAATAAATATATTAGACTTTGGATATTTTTCTACTTATGGAGATAAGCCAAATAAATATATTAGACTTTGGATATTTTTCTACTTATGGAGATATAATAGACAAAAGGCTAGGGAAGGTTAGCAGGAGATGTGAGTGTATACACCATCGCATATCCACTTGAGAGAAAATAAAGTAGGGGAAAACGCAGAGGAATATTATTTTGAAAGTGGCATCCACTGGGTTCCCAAAGAGCTACAGCTAATTATCCTCCCTGAAAAAAAATGGGCATGTACAGTATTTTTGCAAATAGGCTGAAGCCTTGGGTATCGGCTCTAAGCCTTAGCAAACCTATAACCCAGGGACTCTTTTCTTGTGACTTTACACAGAGAATTCAAAGCAGTCACAGACTATCTAGATTGTCAAGTATTTCTAATTCTTCAAGATGGGTGTATATTTTATATATATTTATGTATGCATAGGTAGGCATACATATGCCTAGTACCTGAGATGAACAGCTAAGGATAATATTTATATGGGATTGATATAACATAGTTATTTACACAACTTACTTTCTTAATGGGAAGATCAAGAAAAATAAATAGAGGAGATAAGAAGGCATATTTTATGATGAATAAAAATACTGAACTTCTGAGCATATATACATATGTCATGGAAATAAGTAATAATGCATCCACACATGAAATGTTAAATTTCTGGCTTTAGGCTCTTTCCTCCCCAGAACATCCTGTAGCTTTGGATACCCACAAGGGGTGTATGTATGTATATATGCACATATGCTGCCCATCCCTTACTGCATTATATAAACGAATTATGTGATTTTTATGTTATGCAAGAGCTTGTTCTGCCAAGAGCTCTATATGCATATTTTGTATGTGCAATGAATTACACAGACTGTTTTGCCATTGTTGAACTGCTGAGGGGGAAAAGTGGTAAATGTTAATGAAAAATTCAATAATAGACACTACTGAATTCAATGGGAATTCTGTCATACTCTTCATTGGGACCAAGATTTCAGCTCTACTCTTTATTATGAGCAGAGACGAGGAAGAGTAAAGATGCTTCGTTATTCTCTAGTTCACACAAATTCTTCTCTGCCTTCTATACTGTAGGAATACTGGTACCCAGAGTTTAAAGAAAGTAATCCTTGTAACTTGCAAATACTTCTCTCCTACTGAACTCAATTGCAAGGCTCTGAGCAGAGTTGAAAAAAAACAGGAAAGTGACCCAACCGAGAAATAGATTTCAAGAAGGAAGTGGAGGAATTTTCTCATAAAAAGGACACTGGCTGTGCATTAGAGAGCACATCACATTATTTCTTTTCTGTATGTCTTGTATTTTAATAAGTTGAGGAGAAGTTATTCCCAGAGAAACTGTAGGATGATAT
Source organism: Pygoscelis adeliae (assembly GCF_000699105.1). Classification (NCBI taxonomy): domain Eukaryota; kingdom Metazoa; phylum Chordata; class Aves; order Sphenisciformes; family Spheniscidae; genus Pygoscelis; species Pygoscelis adeliae. The sequence continues at coordinate 6,668,883 of NW_008824233.1, read as the reverse complement.
ATTAGTTCCTGGAAGGAATTTACAGAGTAGTTGTGCATCTCTTAAGCCGCCTTCTTTTTGAACTGCATACATCTAGCTCTTTCAGGTTCCCCACATATCTTTTATCTTTTAATCCTTCCATCATTCTTGTTGCCTGTCTTCAGAGCTTTCACAAGTAATGCAAAACAGCATGCAAAATTCTGGTTTCACCAAAGATTGGCAAAGTCCTTTGTTGTTTCCCTAGCTTTACATAAAACCTCCTGATCCACTTAAGGCCTGATACAAAGCTGTTCAAGTCAAGTTGGAAGAGACCCATTTGGTACCATGGGTTACATATCAAACTCTCCGTGGAGACATCAGAATACTAGATTTCTTTTTTTGCCTCTGACAGTATTTAATTGCAACCTCCTCTCTGAAAGCCACGTGCCTGACATTCCTAAAATAAACACTTCCTCATTTACTGACTAGTACTAATTCCTTAGTCTGTTACCTTTGGAGACCAATTGCATTGCTCAAATTTAAAGTCTTTATCCTCCACTTAGTGTGTTGACATACTGGAAACAGTTCAGAAAAAAGTCACAAGTATTATCCAAGATCTGGAACATCCATTTTAAACTGAGTGATTATTTTGGTTAACATAGAGAAGGATACCAGATGAATTGCTCCTGATCTGCGGGGACCTAAATGGGGATAAAATTTTTAATAGTAGCAGGCTCCATAGTATAACAAAATTTAATGACTGGAAGTTTAAATTTAAAAAGCTTGGGTGTTTTTACCACAGGAGGCAAGAAACCCTTTGAATTATTTGCTTAAGAGCATGCACATTCTTAATTTACATGAGCTTAAATCAGGAGATAGCCCATAGCCTGTGCAGAGCTGTTGTCCTGATATAGGACTCATTTGATGACCTGTATATGCAGTAAATCCAACTAGGTTTTCTTGCCTTTTTTTTTTTTATTTAAGCATATCAAACCTTTTAACCTACTTGCACCTTTTCCTACAATTTTTATGCATAAACATGTCAAAATCAGTAAATGTTTTATTTAGGTTTCACTTTTATCAATTTCACATTTTAATAACAGCCTGTGTATGTGAAGCCTTTATCTATTCAGGAAATCAGGTCAGGATCAGTCCCAAACCTTGGGCAGAAAGTGCATCCTCTTATTTGAAACACAGAAATTGAGTCAGTTTTATGACCTGTCAATAACAGTAGGTGTTATTGACAATGCGACCTCTTTTTTGAAACATATTGTGGAGAAAACCATTTCTTAAATGTCCCCTTTTAACCAAATGGATTATAAAGACCACTATTAATGATTTATTCCATTTATTCCAGAGTGACGTTAATTTCTTCCGGAATGTTTACTTGCTCTAGGATCCTCCTCATGTAATATTGAATAACTATACCGAATTGCCATGCTTCATATGTGCATAAATCTGTTCAGCTGTGGTAGATACATTTGCATGCCTCTTACTCGCAGCTAAGGGTACATTCAATCCACAGCATAAATTGACAAACTATAAACAAATTTTGCTTTAAGAGTTTGAATTGTTTAAGAATACATGCATATCAGTATAAATAAAAAATAAAAGCAAGACTAGAGCTAAAACTCTTTGACTAGTCCTCCTTTCTCCCACATCTTCCATGCGGAGTGTAGATGACTTACTGTAGCATGAAGTAGAGAACTTTAGCCCATAGGCCTCTTAGGATGAAAATCATCAGGCCAAAACAGCTGCTCCTACAATCAAAAGAAAGCAAAGACTGAGCAAATCCTACTTGATACTATCTTATATCTTCACCTTTGGAAGTCGCTGTAGATCTGGACTTGGAGTCCAAGAAATGGTCAAAAGGCCTTCCAAGCATTTTTTTTATTTTGCGGCTGACCAATAAACCCCTACAATAGAAAAAGGGTCAAAAGAGATGGGCAAGGGCATTGTGCCCATGAAGATCAGGGAATAATGTAGGGTGTGACTGACGACAGCTGTTGCAAAGATGACTTTATCTCAATACAAAGGGGACCAGAGGCCAAGCTTAACTAGGTTTTCTTGCCTATGAGCAGTTGAGTGGATCAACTGTTGGTGTAAATGTTTCTCCCTGAGTTCATCAAGAGTGTGAATGTCTCCCTGAGTTAGCCAGGCCAGCATGGGGGGAGTGTATATGTGGCTCAGTCCCACACAGAGTATAAAACTGAACAAATTAACAGAAGAATTTCGAAAACAGCAATGAGCTTGAGCTGCTTCAACCCACGTCTTCCTTCCCAGTGACTGGGGATGCCCAGCATCGTGACAGTGAGCGTATTATAGAGACTGGTAATGGGGATCACTTTGGTATTGTGATTAAACTGTGTATTGCAATTGCTGTGTTTTGCTAAGTGTAACTTACATTTGTATTATGATTTCAGTATGTTTTGTATCATTCTGATAAATCAAAAATCCCATGTAATGTCAAACATCTTCAAATAAGTAAATTTGATATTAAACATTACACTCCACGTGTGGAACATCTAAAAGAACATGGTCAGAGAGTACGGGACTCTGGCAGACTTACAGGAACTTTATAGATACATCTGTCTATCC
>NW_008824233.1:6650315-6665484 GCF_000699105.1 Pygoscelis adeliae | reverse complement strand
CCCCCCCCCACCTGCAAGGAGCATGCGTGCTCCTTGCCTTGCGTCCATGGCAAGCAAGGCTAATTTGAACATAACTAACCAATGAGCATGAATTTAGGCAGGCTTTTACTAATCATGTAACAATATAAATATTCTGTAGTTCTTTTGTGTGGTGTGCTAGCTTTGTGGAATTACCACCTAGTACCCATCTTTGCACAAACATGAGATAGGTAAATAAATATCTCGGCTCTGGGTGTAAGATTGGCTTATTGCACACTGGGTACCGGACCCCGCTTGTGGGACATCAGCAGTAGGGTTTTTTCCTAAACTTCTTGTGCAAAGAGAGATCTCTTCTCATAATATTATAAAGTACCTCAACCAACTGAAGAAGGGATGAGACTACAAAAATAAAGGCAAAGGCAAAGGAATCTTTTATTCTACAGATTTTTGTATTGTTTTCTTTAACCGAGCAGTGTAATTTTCACTAATGCTGACTAGTGTCAGCTTCATTGTCCTTTTTATTCATTTCTCTACTCAATGGACTTAGACACATAATAACACAACAGCAGAGTTTTATACTAACTCAATTTTTTATTTCATGAAAGAGTACATGGATTTTCTTTTCCCATTACAAACTTAATTGAAAACCCAAAAGGTACAAATCTTCCATGAAATTCTATTAGAAAAAGAAATGTTTCAGGTCAGTCAAGCATTCTTTTTAGATAAAACTGAAACATTTTGTTTGGAATTTCAGTTTTGTACACTTTTTACTCATATTTGAATTATTTTCGTTTTCAGAAGTCATTTTAAAATGAAAGTTACCATTGATTCAAAAATACCACAATGGAGTGCTACCATGCTGTCAAAACACTTTATATTTTAGGCAGATTTTATATTCTCCACTCTGTGTGTCAATTAGGCAGCAATAGCATTTCCCATTGAAACTTTTTTAGTAAAAGATTCTAACTGGATCTCCCCAAGGTAGGTCATTCAACTCCAAATAATACGCTTACGCTTTCCCTCTATAACATCACTTTTATTCCGACAAGATAATCTCCGATTAATACACAAGACCTCACCAAGTATTAAAAAAAAAAAGGGGGGGGGGGATTCTACAGAACCAAAAGTATGGGGGTGAAGAAGTATGCATCCACATCATTGTTATAAGATACTCTTTCTCAATATATTTACTCTCTTAAATAAAAATATATTTTAAGTATGTTCTGAGTAGGATCTAAATGAACACATGGACTCATTTGGCTCTCAATATCCTAAAGCATGCCCTCCATGTTTTTTTCATGGTGCTAGACTGCGCATTATGAAAGACATCATGCACTACAACAGCTGTCTTCTATTTCAAACACAATGGACTTGAACTAAGATAAAACATAATTTAATTTGCACGGATACTCATTTCAGGTAACGTTTTTCATATCTCCATAGAAGAAGGTGTTAGTAAGAGATTCTGCAGGATGCTCTCAGAGCAGCGTGCTTGCATTACACTTTGTAACTCCATGTGTCATCCTTATACTATCTGGCACTGCCTTTCTTTCCATTTTGTTCAGTAGCCAGGGGGCTACTTGCAATATAAGCATTATTCAACATGAGAAAGAAGGCAGAAAATAGGGCCCTTGTGTGCAAGTGAAGCTCAGTTCTGGCCCATTGCTTCTAATAGTTTTCTGTCTTCCTACAGAATATTCTTCACTTTCATCATTTTCCTTTATATTGAAAACTAAGAAAAAGTAGTTTTGAACATTTTTCATCCATCTTGGAATCTTCACTTATACAGTCCCTTTGTTACTTTTCAGTGGTCTCTTTCTATTCTCTCTAGATATTTCTAGAACCCTTTTGTATTTCTTTTACTCACCTAGGTAGCATTGTTACATTTGATTTTGCTTTCTTTGGTTCCCTTACTTTACCTCTGCTTTGTTTGCCAGCTAGATTCCATCTAGTCCTTTCAATCTATTCATGTGTTGGTTTTGAGGGGTTTGGTGTTTTGGTTTTTTTTTCCCCCTAGGGTAAAATGAATAATGCAAATTACTTTGTTGCTACCTAACAAAAAGAACTATGTAGCTTTAGGTTTAGTTCTCTATTGCTTTACTTGCCTCCCTGCAGTGAGTGGTGTCTTTTGATCGACTTTCATCTGTCTTCGCTTTAGCTTAACAGCTGAATTTAATTGACTGCAATATTTTATTAAAACATATCTTGATTTCATAGCTCAAATAACAAAATAGAAAACTACAGTTTCTAGTAATCATGTCCGTTTTCTCAAGAAAATGGCTTATTTTAGAGTAAGAAGAAATTGCATGTTAATGCAGACATAGATAAAAGCTATTCAAATTCTTATACAGTTTTGTATCTCCATTTTCTTTCAAATACCATAGCTTTAGCTAAGGAAATATATATAAAAGCAAAGACAACATTATAAATAAGGTACAGTAAATGCTAAATTGCTGTACATCCATTATACAGCACATCTGGCATGAATACCAGATCTGTAAGCAATACCTCTTGTGATTAAAACATCTTGATACATTACATTACTAATATTCTACCCCACAATGCTGTCTTTCAACTAAAAAAAACTCAGAGTGCTTTATGAATAGAAATAGAAAGTAGAACCTGGCTCCAAATATTATTGCCATTTAGAATTTAATTAACTGATGTACTAGATGGGGAAGTGTCTTACTTAAGACAAGGCACCACCCAAATATATTTTTTTCTTACGTGGATTCTACCTCTCTGTCTTTGCCAAAACCTGTGTCACATTTTGAAATTCGTTCTTGGGAACTCACGTTTGGACCATTTCATTTACAGTACATTCACAAACTCTTTCCTCTGTCCTTTACCCATTATATCTGACAGTGTTCCCATCACCAATCTCTTAGCATACTGAAAAATATCAAAATGCTACAGTCACAACTTTCCAATACTGGTGCATCACTCTGGGATTTCTGAATGGATGTAAAATCCCTTATGTAAATGTTTACACAGGGATTGAAGTAATGCCTTAGAAAACTCTAGTCAGGCTGCAATAAGGAAATCCTTATTAAAGAGGAAGAGAGAACTGTGTCATTCCTGACTTTGAAGAATAAATAATAGCTCTCTAAAATTACCGGTAGGTGAATATATTGTGAAGATATTTGAGTCAATGCTTTGCAATGCAATTTGTTCAGGAATTTCTGTTTGTTTGGGGTTTTGTTTGCTTGTTTTTAATGAAGCCAGCTGGTGCATGCTCTGTAACAATTCTATTTTGAAATGATTCACAGCAAGCTTTGGGTTTTTATACTAGACACAGGAATGTATGCAGGTTTATTCCTTTAACAGATCTGTAGTTCTGCAGCATACAATTGAGGCATATTTGTGAGCACACAGCACGTATTGACTTGAACATTAATACCAGAATGAGATCATTTGCAAGTAATGGGGATTTCAGTTCTGAACTGTGATCACCTTCTTTCCTAAGAGAATCCTTCATAGGCTTGACTCTCTGTGTTTGGTGTCACACTCAGGAATGAATGCAAAATACATCATCTGCCCATAACAAGCTCATGCATTGCTGGAATCAATATTTGATTATTAACATAGTTGAATTTTAAATTTTTACCTAAAAAAAGGGTAGCGTAATTGAGATGTCGTGTGAGTAAAGCAATTGAGATGTCGTATGTATACAGGTAGGGTGTCAGTAAAAGACAAATATCTGTCTGTAAGATGTTACAGACAGATATATCAGCCGAGTCAAAAGCTCCTTGGTTCAGTGAAAGCTCCTGGCAACACCATTTAACACAAATTTTAAAAACATTATAGAAAAATGTCTTAGTATACTTTATAGAAGCTGCTGGTTAGTGATGTATTAGATCTCATTTGATTGATTTCTGTTAAGATTAGGAGCATACTGGGTTGCAAAAGGAAAACCAGAATACATACTAAAATAATTTATACAGGCTGTATACTGAGAGCAGTTTTATTCATAGTAGAAATAAATCTACTCCTCTGAAACTATCAATTAAAATGGTAGCCATTATTCATGAAAATAAATATATAGTGTGTTATTCATGACAGGAGAATGTATCATGTATAAGTGGTCAATAAATCATTTTAGGGGAAAAGTGATGTGGAAAACGCTGGCACTTAAGCTTTCAATTTTCATTAAAACTGTAACTGCAGCAAGCTGTTCACCAGAGATTCAGTCTCTGCCACACAAACCCATGTGAGGACTCCTTGTTGTTCAGAAGCTTGCAAAAACTTCTACCCCTTTGTCCAGTACCTGACTCTGCTGACTTCCAAAACCTGCCAGAGATCCTGCAAAGGGGCAATGCAGGGCTATGCTCTCATATACCATGTACTCACCCCCCTGCTTGATTTTGAAACCTATATGGCTTTGAGTGTGAATCCACAACATGCACCAAATTTGCCAAGAGCAGCATGTAAAAATTTGCTAGCAGAGTCAATGATATTAGTAAAATAGTACAATAGGATAAAGTCTGTTTTACAGCTTCTTTTACTACGTTTTCTTATTTTTCTTATCTACTTTTCTTCTTCCATTGTCAAAGTATGTCCTTAATATGCCATCAGTACCTAACTGTGCCGCTGTTTAAATCAATAGTCCACCTACTCTTAAGTGATCACACTCTCATTTTCAAAACACTTAAATCCAGTTGCTTTGCTTTGACAAGATTTCCAACAGAGGTTAAATTTAGTGACAGCAAACATACTGGCAACTCAGATCCTGCTAAGCCACCATCTCAGGCGTATGCTGTATTTTATATATTATATCATATGTAATACCATGAAAAGATATTATGCCTATAAAACTAGCCCAATGCCTTGGAGACCTGGTTATAGAAAATGTTGCAAATAGGATTAGCGTTTTAATGTAGTTACATACCAATTGATCTTCTTGCTCCTCCTCCAAGCACGTCCCATGGCAGACAGTCCTTTTCCTTCCTCTGAGCGGAGAGGTTGAGAGAAGGGCAGGGCCAGAAGACTGTTGGTTTTTTTTTCCAATCATCAGGTCCCATCTTATTGACAGTGCAGAGCAATGGAGAAGCTCAAAGGCTGCATTAAGTGGTGTCAGCTGCAGAGCCTTCTCCTTCCATCTTTACTTTTGGAGGCACAGGTGAGCCACATCATCTCCATTTCCTCTGCTGTTAAACATTAAACACTGCAGAAAGCATTTCTCAACAAGACTCAAAAATCAGCCATGTAGATGAAGATAGAGAAGGTAAGGGGAGGGATAAGGGAAGAGGGCTAACCACCTTCTAGATTTCAGACTGAAATGAAAGACCTGATTTAGTCAATGAGAGTTTTGTCAATATCTTCAAAAGATCTGGGCCCCGAATGTATGAGTTAATGGTTTATGGCAGTAAGGACCATATGGTAGGTAGTTCCATTTTTGGCTAGTTAGCAAGACAATTATTTTTCAAGTACAGATTAATTTTATTAGTTGTCTTAATTTTTTCAGGTTTTAATTTTCTATCTGATGTTAATCTTTCCTTAGATTTTCATTTTCAGAGGTTGTTTTTTTTTTTAAGAAGAGTTTTTTAGTCTGGTTTTTTTACCTCTTACAGTGACAACTAAACTGCTGCTGATAGGTAGAATGGTGTCAGGTTTTACATGCTGTACTGGCAATAGACCATCACAAAATTCTCCATTGCAGTTTACCTATCTTGAAAGCTATCGGCTTTTATTTACAACATACTCATAGCACACTGTCATAAACTTGTTCCGCGCTGACCTTCTGGCTCAATGAAACTGATTCGTTGGAAGAAATTAGACTACCAGTTATGGTAGCACGAGTTCAATCTCTGTGATATTTGTTCAGCTGCTACAGAGGCAAATAAAACTCCAAGTGAATTAGATTTGTGCAGTCTGTATATTCCCATCTAACTGATGGACAGCATAGCTCTTCTCTAGAATGACTCAAATGATCCGTCAAGTGTTTTCAAAATACTGCAGCAGGTTACCCCTTCCTAGGAAGAAAGCAAAGCTTCAGGAAAAAAAGTTTTCCCAGTTGGTTTGCAAAAGATACACCGTCAATGGTTCACGTGTCCACACGTGAAGTGGTGCTTATATTAATTATAATATTAATAATTATATAGTTATATGAACTCTTCAGGAAACCCTGTTATCTACAGGACAACAGGCTGAACTGCTGAGACACCTGAACTTCTTTATTAGCTTCATCGTAACTTTCCACAATATTTTGACAGTCAGATTTACTCATTGTCTTAGTCTAACTCATAATGGTCCAAAGGACTCATTCAGGTTGAGGGAAGCCTAAGCTGGAATCAGTGCCCTTCCTGAGGAGATTTTCTCCCAAGCCACCCAGTAGCTCCAGGAACTAGTATAATCTAAGAGGTGGCTCTCTCAGAATCACCTCCTGAAGCTCAGGGAACAAACTCCTCAACAGGAGTTGTTTTTCCCTCGCCCAGGGAAGTGGTTGAGTCACCATCCCTGGAAGTATTTAAAAGACGGGTAGATGAGGCGCTTAGGGACATGGTTTAGTGGGCATGGTGGTGTTGGGTTGATGGTTGGACTCGATGATCTTGGAGGTCTCTTCCAACCTTAATGATTCTATGATTCTATGATTCTATATATAAGTACTTATATTTCATATTCAACATTCTGCATATCCCAAAAGTTTCATATCTATAAACACATGTATATATGTAAATATATGTATTCCCCTTATTTTCTCCTGTTTGATAGTATTCAGAGAACATGCAGTCTTATGTTCATTTGAACGCATGTAGTATAACGATGTACTAGTTATCTTTAAAAACAAAACCAAAAACTCTTGCAATTCAAAATCACTATAAGTTGTAATGTGTCAATTAATTAGGACAAAAGTTACTCCAAGTTACTCCAGGTCTTGCTATTTCCCAGCAATTCCCTGTATTCCCTTCAACAGTAGCCCTTGCAGTTTCAGGTTATGAAAGGCCCTGTTTTGAAGTATTGATTCTTTTTAAAGTGATCTCATTTTTTTTCTGGAATGTGAGTTATGCACATGAAAACATGGTAAATTGGCATACGCAGCTGTTGCAAAAGAACAGTCTGTTGTGGGCTAAAGCCAGCTTGGCATGTAAGGGGTTATTGGACGGGTCATGGTGTTTTTGATGGTGGTGTGAAAGGAATGAGGAGGTTGGTACAAAAGAAAATCTCATAAGATGAGGTTGCATGCTGTCTTCTCCCAGCTGGCTGAGGCTGGAAGGGCCTCGGGTGATTATTACTGAGCAGTTTGAGTTGATTTGTTCTGGTTTAGAGTTTGTGGTTTTGGTAATAAAGCAAGCCCCAAGGAAGGGAATGCAAAAGAAGTTGTATGGTTAGGGACTTTATTTTTCCTTGTATGGCTGGTGAGCCTGCACGGTGACTTACAATTAGCAATAAAGGCCAGACAGTCCTTTACAAATCATGAGCTAGGTGAATCCTTTACCATCAGAAGAACTGAATGCCTTTAAAGAAAAAAAAAAAGCTTTCAATGAATGCCTGCTGAAATTTAAATCTTAATTCATTCCAGCTCTGCTTGGGCCCCTTTTAGATTCTCTTTCTGTGAACATTCAAGCAAGCAATCATTGCTTGTAGAAACCAAAATTTAACTACACAGGTTCCATATTCATATCAGATAAGGTATATTTTTCTATGCAAGGGGAAACTAATTGAAACGGTAAGGGGGAGAAGGAGAAAAGTTTCAGAAAAACCTTATCAGAGCCCTGCAACAGGAGCAACTGAGCACCCACCAAAAGAAATATCATTCATATAAAAAGAAGCATATGTATAGGCATCCTATATGACATTGAGGAAACCAAAATGCATATACATTATACAGGCAACTATGTCCTATATATTATAAATGTCTATATGTATATATAAATCTGTATAAATGACTTACACATTCTGCAACTCTGCTTGTTATTTTAAAGGTGACCTATAAATGTTTGCTTGTTTAGTTTCTGGAGTTTTTTCTCCTTAGAAAGAGGATTTCACAGTGATTGTGGATTCCCAAAAACTTGCTGCAAATAAAAGCCAATATTAACAACCAATTGTACACACACATGAGCAAGACTGTCCAGGTGATTACAGAAGCCTGTAAAGAAGAATTTTAAAATAGTTCCATATGCAATGCACATATTGAATGAGTATCCCCAAAGGCAACTTCACAAACCAGCAAACCAAGCGGTGACTCATTTGAATGTAGAAAATGTCAGAGGAGACACTACGGCTCAAGCCTCGTTATTCAAAGGTAGGTAAGTCACATAATTGCTTGCTACAGAGTGATGCCTATTTCCTTTAGACGTTCATCAGACACCAGTTCTTATTCTCAAAGAACTGAAGCAAAAATAATAAACAAAATGGCAAAGGGACCCTGGGGGATCTACTCCATTATAACAAAAAACAAAAAAAAAAGTGGAATATAATAATAAAGCAGCACACCTTTCTTCGATTCCTCTTCTTCCTAATGCGATGTGGATTATGCAGTCCAGGTGTCCTATATGCTGTGTGAATACTTACCCTCTGGACTGTGCAGTGTCTCGCTCTCCTTTCCTCCTGTCTAGTAACACAGGCATCTCTGAGGGTGCCAGCCATGATGAGCTTGTACTCAGCAACAATAGCATAAGGAATAGTCTCGTGCTTTCTACCATTTTGTCACAAGAGATCTCTGCTGAAGAAGCTCAGGGATAGTGCGCTGGATGGGTACTCTATTATCTTCTGATGATATACGTCTAAACCCAAGACCTCCTTATCTCATACATGCATGTGTGCACATCAAGCTGGAAAGATCAGGCGAGGGAGATCCATTTCCTTCTCACTGCCTCCATACAGGAGGTGTCACACAGCTGAAAATAGCAGTAATGCTTCAACATAACAGATGACACATCGATTCTCCTGTTACTTTTCCTCAGACTTCTTGGTACTGGGTAAAGAACAAGGATTGTGCTGGCATTGCGAACTCTTTCTCAAGCAAGAAGAATTGCAGCTGGGTCCTCCATTATCATGCAGGAGAGGGCTATGATTTGAGATACGCATTCTGGGGCTTGAGTCTGTGAATTTATGAGCACTTTCGCAGCCTGCTAATTCCAGTGGAAGTAGGCAATGCCTTGCACTCCACAGGAAGTTGAGCCCTTATTTACACTAATATCAGCTGTTATGTTTTAACATAACACTTATGCCTGTGCAATCACAGATGAGATTTTCAAACCTGAAATTTTTTTACTGCAGATGAATTACTGTAATCACATCTCACTAAAGCAATGACAAAATACTTTCTTAGCTATGAAGAAAAAAAGCTATAAAGAGATGAGGGTTTTCCATGCCTGAAAATGAATCATACTTGTGAATGCATTCCCTGAACTCAGTCAAATTCTGAAACATCATGCGTGGGCAGTATTCATGACTAGGAAGAAGACAATAAACGGTGTAGATACCCAGTCAACCCTTCCTTTAACCAAGGAAATTGCTAGTCTGGGAACTTATTTCTCTTAACAGGAGTGACCTGATGAACAGTCATTAAGACTCGAGAAAATGCCAGGCATGCTGCACCTCCTTGCTGTATTGGCTATTTTATTTAAACAGTACAACTGAAATCACTTGCAAACTTTAATAGCAGCTAAAAGAAATACCTACAGGGTGGGGGTGCTAAGAAGAAAATAATTCTTCCTATTTATTGGATTTTCATATGGAGAAAAACAGCTATAGGATTTGAAAGCATATTTGTTGGGGAAAAGAATTTTCTAAAGACAGAAAACATGGTGGGGCTTTTCTCCAAATTCCCTTGCTGATAAATGAACACTAATGCTTAAGCCCTTCTAATGAAGATGAGTTTATCATGGAATAAAGTTGTCAATGATGAGCAGAAAATAGAGCATTTGTAAATACAATGTAACACAGAATGATAAAGCACATCCAATTTATGCAAAGATGTGCTTGCAGCAGTACGATAAATAATATCCGCATAATCAATTACTGGAAGAAAGACAGACTGAATAAATTGTTTTCTGGCAATTTATGGAAAACAAGCCTAGCACAAAAAGGACAATTTGACTTTAGTCTTTTAACAAGATTGTCTGACGAGCACTAAAACCAAACTTACTAATGATTCAAAGGACACAATATTTATGACTGTCTATTTTCATTAGCAATAGAAAATTTGAAGTAGGAGAAGAGCAAAATTCCTATTTTTTTAAGTTAGAAGGCAGAATATACCATGTGATAATAGAAATATATAGATTATATATTTGCTCTTTCCTGCACCTGAGATTCTTTTGTTTAAAAACACATGCAGATTGAGAGGGGTGGGAGAGAAAGCTAGAGGAAAATATATTTGAGGCTCATCAATAACTAATAATAATGGGATACTATATATATTTGAATTCACTATAGTAGATATACATTTAATGGTTGGATGCTACACCCACTGGTCTCAGTGGGAAAGTTTTTATTGAGCTGGGTGAATTTAAGCCTCTAAATAAAGCCTTGAGGCTTTATTTAAGCCTTTAAAGAAATTCTGGAACTACTTTAAAACTGAATTGGGAAAGTTGCAAATTATATCACCATTCGTTTTCAGAGCCATTTACTTTATGATGCTAAATATCTCTACAATGCATGTAGTGGTTCTAAAAAGCTTCAGTAGCTGTTTACTATACCAAGAATATTAGAATGAGTGAAAATATCCATTTAATATCCAGATATTAGCTTTGCAAGACAATGTTACTGAACAGAAAATTCTCCAAACCCCCACCCTTCCACCAATCAAAACAAAACAAAAATTAAAAAAATACCTATTTGGGAGCTGACAGTACATGTAATACATATAATGTTTGCCTGTAAGGATATTCAAATGATTGTTATAATCTGCATAAAACAACTAGATAACCAACTTAGGAAACACTGAGCAGTTTATGACCTTCAGTCTATGCAGGACATTAAAATTCACATAACCCCCAGATTCACTTTCCTTATAAAACATTCAATGATGCCTGTAGCACTACTTGCTCCGTTAGTAAATAAAACACTGCTTTTATTTTGGTGTCATTCCAGCCGTCTCAAAACCTCTCTCTTCATTTATCCATGGAAAAGGTACGGCCAGGTTCCAGCAGACTAAAGTTTATCGTTTGTCCTATTTACGTGACACAGCCCTAATTTCATCAGCTAAGCAGATAAAAAAAGAAAATCAATAGTCAGCGGATATGATACTGAGTGCGATGTTTGATTGGGACTGAAAAGAGGGAGTGTGAAATCTGGCTCCTTAAAATTTGCTACTGACTCGGGGAGTCGGCTAGGCATTTGAACCTACACACATGATGATATCCCTCCTTTTGGGGACTCCGTATCAAATTTTCATCTACTGCTGTACAATTTACATGTTTCAAGGTAATCATACCTTGATTAGCCATGGTCTGATTAATGGAAACACTTGGTTGTTCAGAGGTCTAACATCTCCCCAGAGGTTTCACTTCAGCCCGTAAGTCTTCAGGCACTAGTCAGGCTTTGCTGCCTAAGTGCATATGGAGTTACTTCCTGAAGCCTTTACACCTAATTCAGGACATAAAGACTTCACTGCACAAAGATTTATGTGCTGAAGCGTGGACCTCATAGGAAGAGTTACATACTAAAAACCTGAAAAGCAGTTGCTGCTCTCTCTTCCTGACCCAGGCAGCAGTTATGCACAGAGATAGGGGCTGTAAAGGGCCCCAGCGCAGACTTCAAAGCAAGCCGAGCGAGCACCCAATATTAGTCCCCAGAGAGCCTTTTAGAAAGGCTAGAAAGTGTGTGTTGAGGCGCTTGCACACACGGGCTTCGTGTTGGAGAATCTACTCCTTACATAAAGTGTGCGTGTGCGAGAAGGTTAAAGACTTCCTACAGGTCGGAAATGGCCATGACGATGAGTCGAGGTGTATGCACCTCGTACTACACACACAGCAGCTCTATGAATGGTAGAGCTTCATCCGCAACTGAGAAAAATGTGCGACTAAAATACATTAGCAATAAACTGTAAAAATTCACATTCTGAACGTAATAGACTGAAGTATAAAATCATATAAGTTACTCTCTGAAACAAAATAGCAACGGATAGTTCATTGTTTCGCAATACTGCTTCAGCGTTTAGGATTTGTCTCTGTAATATTGATAGGAAAAACAGTTTCGGCTTCAATGGAAGCCTTACTGGACTCTCCCAAGTGCTGCATTTCTTGTGCAGGTTGATATGGCATCAAGGCTGGGAAAGTCAAATGTCTTATGCAGAACAAGAGGAGCAATCCCTCAATGAAGCATTGGTAAAATTTCCAGTGAAAGTACTTATTCTCAGCATTGTAAGCACCAAGTATTTGGAGATATTTGGAGATATAGCCTACTACACTGCAGTGAACCTATACTTGAGGTGGAAGACAAAGGCACATGGATATTTCTGGATGGAAAAATCCCTTCATAAAACATGTTTTTTTCACAACAAAAAACAAATCATCATAGTAGTTGCTCTATAGAATTACTTCCTCAGAGAATCCTCCATTTCTAAATGCAGCAGAGCGCCCCATTTTTCTGATTGTCCTCAAAATAAATTCTGCAACCCATTTTCCCTTCTAGTCAACTGTACAGTGTCAATGGAAGACTTTCCTGTCACGTGAACTACGGGAAACAGTAGGTATTTTCAGATATTTTCAATAGCAGATATTGATAACAGAGAATGTTACACTTTTGGCAAAACCTTTATCACAGTGTTCCTCACAGTAGAGAAATAAAATGAGTAAAATCAGAAAATATACCCGATGAATAGATTCACGTTGGCATACCAGAAAAGTGTTAAGCATCTTTGGGAAGGTAAATTCTTCATTTCAATTTCACACTGAACTAAACTATGGACAGTGTGCCCCTGTTGAACAGAGGAACTTCTTCCGCAAATACCCTGCCTAACGTGGAAGCACGGAGCAGCCATTTCTGATGCATCCTTCTCCAAGTGTGGATTTACAGGGGCATCTTCTGTGGGGTCAAGA
The DNA here is from genome assembly GCF_000699105.1 of Pygoscelis adeliae. Classification (NCBI taxonomy): domain Eukaryota; kingdom Metazoa; phylum Chordata; class Aves; order Sphenisciformes; family Spheniscidae; genus Pygoscelis; species Pygoscelis adeliae. Next base: position 6,652,519 of record NW_008824233.1, on the reverse strand, counting down.
ACCTGTATGTGGAAAGGGGTGGGAGGGCTGGGTTAAGCAAAGGTGAGAGGAATGTGCCATTACCTTACCAGCACTATTCAAAATTTCCCCAGAAGTGAACGTAGTCTAAGGCTTCAATAATCTCTGTCACTATCCTGACTTCTGATTAGAGTGAGTTAGTGCTACAGAGCTTCCTTTGCAGGGGGCACAGACTCATGTTGCTCCCAGAGAAAAGCCTGAGCTTCTGTCCATCTAAATCATGCTTGTGGGTGGTTGTAAAAAGCATCATCAGAAACTGGGGGCACAAGTTAGGGGACGCTGTTTCCATGATGGATTTACAAAATCCAAACAGGTTTCAGACACCTTAATGTCAGGTGTTTGGTTCATGCAAGAATTAGGATCAAAATCTCCTACTTTGTTGGAGAAAATGCAAAAATAAAAACTATGCAGATTTCCAGCCCTCTCACCCCATCCCCCTTCCCTCCACCCCGAGCTACCTGATCAAAATATTAAAAGAAATAGTCCAGTTTGAGGGCTTAACAGAGTCATTTACTATCCTGGATTTTGAAAGAAAAAAGTGAGAAGTAAGTTGTCATTAGCAACTAAATACATTTACCAACATTGCTAGATGTTTTTTTTTTTTTGTCTAGATAAGGTGTATTTTAAAAATGCTAATAACTTCAAGCTGACAGCAGATTGCACTAAGACTCCAACACGTGAGGAATGGAAATAGTTCTGACTCTAGTATGTTCACCTGTGAATACCATGTGTATGCATTTTGCTAGTTCCTGTGAGCTTCCTTTTGAACAAATCAACCACACAATTACCAGGAGGAGGAAAAGAGGGGAAAAAAGTTGGGGTTAGGGTATATATTTTGTGATGGGCATAAGACAGAATTAGTGTTCTAATAAACTTTTTTTAAAGCTAATACCAAAGCCTAACAAAAGCATATTAAACATAAGACGTGTGAGGAAATAAATGAAAATAAGTGGAGAAGCTAAACATTGATTTCCTTTTATGTAATTCTGGTGATGAGCATTATTTCATTGTGTGTTTCGCCTCTAAAGAGATGTGTGACCCAATCATTCACAGCCCTATGCTGCCGTAAAGACGATCTGAAGCTGACTACCTGTGAAAATTTGTGCAAGGAAATTTTAGAGACAGCATTAAAAAAAAAAAAAAAATCACTCAATAGCATGAAGTTGCCAGAATAACATGAGTATTGATTAATTTCACTCGCTAACATGATTTCTTGAGATCACGGGTATCTCCTAGCAGTAATTTGTGAAGATACTCTCACAATAAGTGAGATCTCAACTAAGAGAGATCTGATCATCCTAAAATAGAGGCAGCAAAAAGTCATTAAGTCCACCACCCGTCTTTCAGCTGCAGTTACTATAACTGCAATTAGCACTGGCCATATTTTAGAGTAGTTTTCTAGGTTCCCTGTCCTGTATGGAGAAGCAGCTTGGTGAGAAATGCTGAAAGACATCCTTGAATACCCTTCACCTGAGTTGTCTTGTGTGTTCCTTACCAGCAGCCAAGGATCTGGGCCATTAAGTTCAAAGGATATAACCTACTCAAACTTTAACGTTCCATTTAATGTTAATTTATAATTGAAATCTTATGGAACTACAAAAGCTTTACTATCTTTATTAAAACCAAGTACATTTATTACAAGCTGAAACTGCAGCAAGGAGATTCTGGGTTGAATATTTCATTAATGTAATTTTTCTTTTTTATTTTAAAAGAAAAATCTTGGGGAAATTTAGTGAAGGCAAGGTCTTTATGCCCTGCTTAAAGAAAGTACCCAAATACTACGAACAGAAAATTATGACTTTAGTGAGACATTGAATGAAGTCTGAGGTAAACTTCCACACAGGTTCCTTGTCAGAGCCTAAACTTAAGCAAGACATCTTTCATAGTTTGAGAAAATGCTGTATAAATATACCTCTACACACCTTGTCCTATATTCCACCATAGCATATTCTAGCATTGTTGCTATTTTTTACGTTGACCTGCTTACACAAGGGATAATGATGTGATTAGTTACATTTTCATTTACTTCTCACGCCTTAGGAGGTGATAGGTCTGGTCCATTAGCACAAGGTTCTTCTCTCTGCTGCAATTTGCATATAGTTAAGAAAAAAAGGTTTCATGTTAATATTGCAGCTAACAAGATATGACAATTTTAAAAACCATTGTTGTAAAAAAATAAAATCTCT
>NW_008824233.1:6645212-6650302 GCF_000699105.1 Pygoscelis adeliae | reverse complement strand
GTTTTCCACAAGAGAAGACTTCATAATGCATGCAGAAAACTGAAGGGGTGCTGCAGATGTAGTGCCTGAAAGATTTTGAAGCATTGCTACAGACTGTAGGAACAACCAAGTGTTGTCTGATACGGGGACCAGTGCTATCAGCTATGCAGTTTTTCTTACCTCTTGGCAATTTTTCTTACTTTATAATTCCGAAAAGCAAATCAGATATATAATTTGACCATCCTGCAGGGAACTGTGATTTTTATAAATGAAACAATCCAGAGCTCAAGAAATTTCACTTAGTACTTGTAGACTTACTCTTTAACGTACTGGGAAAAAAACCCGAGGTCTGGAATGTTTTGGTCATTTGTAAAGCAGAACAGCATATATTTTCTGGAAAATGAAAACTGAAAGGGAATATCCAGCCACTTTCAGCAATGGAGAGAATGAAAAAAAGGTATTGGGGTAGGTACAACCCCCAAAAGCTATACACAAAAGTAAAAGTTATTTTCAAAAGCATCATCTCAGACTAGATATAAGGAAGAAATTTTTTATGATGAGAGTGGTGAGACACCGGAACAGGTTGCCCAGAGAGGTGGTGGATGCCCCATCCCTGGAAACATTCATGGTCAGGTTGGACGGGATTCTGAGCAACCTGATCTAGTTGAAGATGTCCCTGCCCATGGCAGGGGGGTTGGACTAGATGACCTTTAAAGGTCCCTTCCAGCCCAAACGATTCTATGATTCTATGATGTCCTCACTTTTTTTAATGCATGGAGATTTCTTCATAGGCTAGGGTAACTCTACAGGAAGAAGGGACAAACTTGCATGAGTTAGCTGAAGAATTCATAATCCACAGCTATTCCAAAGAATATTGTATACAGCCAGATACTGCATGGCCTTACTAAAGGAATTAGCCCATTTATACGTATAAAATGTCAAACCAAGAGAGAATTTATTAAATGTAAAACTGAGCTCTTTCTAAACAAGTGAGAGAAATGAAGAGCTCTTTCTCTTCCCTCTGAACTGCTTTTGAAGTGTTTTCCTACAGAAGTCATGCAGAGTGTGAGAACTTCTGTGCAGAGCACACTTAAGCGAGGCAGAAACATGACTGAGATTAATTACTTTAGAGAAGGAAACAGCCATTCGCAGAAAATCTAGCACAGTGTTCACGCTCTCTAGTCACCAACGTACAAAAGATGGTGCCACTTCTCATTACATTGGAAGAGTTTTCTGTTCTTTGTACACGTCGCTCCAGCACAGTGGGGCCTGGTAATAAGCATGGCTCCTAGGAGCAACCACAATACAAATAACAACAACATCCAGAGCTTCTTTTTAATTGGCGTAGTTTTGCTACTTTTAGTGAAGCTATGGCAATTTAAACCAGCTGAGAATCTGACCCAGCATCCTGAGTCCTTCCGTTGTGTCAGTAAAATAACTTCTAAGAATTATAGCATCAGAAAATTTGATGGTCTGAAAGCATATCGGATTTTAATATAATGTTTCTAAAACAATTAGAAAGAACTTCAGTTTTTGTGAAAAACTAGATAAAGGCTGTTTTCTCATAGTATATATTAAACTAGTCATGCTCCCAGAAAGTTAAAAATACTTTTTTGTCACAGTTTCCCTCCTCAAGTTTCTGGTTAGTATAATTCATCCAGAAGCAATTGGGGTTTTGAAAAAGTAATAACAGTTTGAAAATAGATAAAACAGACTGAAAGGGGACAACTTGAATGCAGAACTTGAGATCATATTTATGTGGCTAGATCCCTACACAGATCACTTTATAGGACTGTGTCCTTTTTAATATGCTTATTGAGAAATAACCATTTGTTGAGTTAGGATCAGAATGGGTGGATACACTCACCGATTTCCCACAGCCCCCCCTCTGACAGTTTTGTTTCGCTGTTGTTTGGGGGCTTCTTGTTTATGTAGTGTCCGATCCTTTTCCCCGTCTCCTATAATAACAGTGGATATCATTGATATTACATCCTAGCCCCTACCTCAGCTGTCTTTAGGCTCTGAAACTTTTGATTTCCCATAACGTCACAAGTAAAAACTGAACTTGCCCCATGAATTTCAATGGTCACTTAAAACGTTTTTTTCTTTTACTGCTAGGACTTCCAGGTTTTTTGCTGTTTGATGTTAAGAAGTATGGACATGTAAAGAAAAGATCAAAGTACACTCCTGGTTAATAAAACTCAGCAAAACTTACTGCACAAAATGCTGGTAAAATTAGACTTCATCAAAGAATCATGGATGGCGAAGGATCAAGGAGAAACATTAAAAATCAGGATAGGAATATTTTTTAAAAAGCAGAAGGAGGAAGAAAAATTTGGTTTTAGAAGGGCAGCAGGGAAAGAAGTTACACATCATTCATTATCTAATTTCGTATTTTCATTTTCACACTGGTTACAGATAAAGTGCTGGAAGGCAGATTAGAAAGTCCATAGCTTAATAATATTGGTAGTGGTCAACGAAGACACAATATTTACATTTGATATCATAATACTTCATAGTTGGATTAGATTATAAAATATGGAAAAAATACAGTCTTTTTTTAAAGAATGATGGCAACAAGAACTTTACAAAAGAAGACCTTTAGGTATAAACATTTCTTTTAACTGTCTTATTTATTTTTTATTTAGAAAAAAGGAAGGAACTACTTTAAAGTAGCCCATTTTTCCTTTGTAAGGAGTTCATTAGACAGGTTATGTATGAGAAAGCAACTCTATTTTCCATATAACATTACTGCTACTTTTAATCTCCTCTCTAGCATTGTCCATACCATGTGTTTCAAGCACCAAGCATTCCTGTAACAGAGATATTATTGAAAAATTAAGAATAACTAATTAAGAAATAACTCATTCCATAGGAAAATTATGTGTCTAACCCTCACAGCTAAGACTGTATGCCTTATGCGATAAATTTGAAATCATACTGTTACAAGTTACTGTCAGTTACCTTGTTATTTCTATAAATGACCCATCTTTCCCAAGAATACTGTTAATATTTTCTGGCAATGAGTTTCACACATTAACTATGTTGTGTAAGGTGTGGTTCCTCTTACATGTTTAAAATGCCACTTTTAATTTGAATGTGTTCTTGCATCAGAAATGCATGAGTACTTGGGTTATTCTTCCCATGCTTTTCTTTACTCCAACAAATCCAGTCCTCTGAACATAACTAAGTATTTTTGTCTGTCTCTCTGCAGTAATGCAGAATGCTACAAATAATTTTTATCACCCTTTTGTATTCCATCTGGGTAATCCAAATAGGACAGGGCGTTCAAGGTAAAAACACTGCTGATTTTATAAAATTGTTCTATTCCACTATTGACTGACTGTGCTTCCTCCAGTTCTTCATGCGAACTGAACTCTACTGGCTTGGCTATTACTGGGCGCTGAACAGGTGTTTCATTACACTTGTCCCAAAAGACGTTAATTTTTTCTCTTGATAAGCAAGACACTGACAAGTGGAATAGATTGCATCCGACAGGTGGGAACTTTATTAAACTAATCCCAAAGGAAAAGTAAAGAGATGTGAAATAGTGCAGTCCTCCTCTGTAACGGTCACAAAGTGCTATTTAAAGAGTTGAGTCCAGTAAGACTACAAAATTTGCACACAAGTGCAGGACGATGACACTGAGCTTTCTCTGCAGAGTCCCAGAGAAAGGATTTAGTGGCATTAAGAGCCATGGGGTCTTAATCTCTTCAGATGAGGATTGAGAAAGCCAGCGGCATTCACGTTGAGTGAAATTGAGAGTCCCATTCTTGCCTCTCAAAGTGCCTATGCACCCCAGCTGCTGTGCGGAAGCTGAAAAAAAAATTATGTCTTGTCCAGCGAGAAATTCATTTTTTCTGACACTGGAAAAACCAACCTTACAAAGTCTAGAACATGTCGGAGGAAAACCAGTATTTCTTTAAGAAAAAGAGAACTATAAGAACAAAGGAAGAATAAGGTAATGCCACTAGGTGGAGAAAAAAACTGGCTTCCCATTCTTCTTGCAGGGAGCTACGGAAGAGCCAATTGTCTACATCCCTTGAAGACCAGCCAGTTACTGCTTTGAACTGTGAGGGTGTCTCTCCTCTCCCACATTGATTATTCATTGCAGGGAAGACAAAATGAAGGAAAACTTGTGGCAGCCACACAGAGACAAAATGCTGTGGGCATTTCCTTGCAGATCCCTTGCCCACAGAATTCATATTCCTACAGTCTGTCCATCCTGCATTAGTGAAACAAAAGGTGCTACTTTGCCACGTTAGAAGGGGTAAATGTTTCCCATGTAGAGACAGTTAATTTAGATGGCAGCAGCAGAGATGACTATTATTCTTTCATTGCATTTTGAACATTGATTTTAATTGCTATCACTAAATGAAACTCAGAACGATAGGATGAGGATGTTCTTACTTTGATCTCTCTTTGAACAGGTTATGGAAGGGAATCATCCAATGTTCATGTGTGAATTTTTTATTTTTGATGATTAACATTTAACTAGTGGGGAAAAAAAAAAAAGGTGAGCCAACTCCCTAAAAATTCAGAAAACATCAACCCTCTTTCTGGGAGACATCACTGAGATAAGGTCACCTTTCACTTTTGGTATCACTGTTGTGGATTTAAAGTATTTTTAGCAAAGTTTGCAGAACTTCTTGGAATTTGGGTCCCCAGTCACAAGCTATGAAAACAAAATTGCTTTCAAGTAATTGAATAACTTCCAATATCAGATTCTATGAGTAGAAATAAACGAACAGAGCTTTGTACCCATTTGTGCTGATTCCTGGAGAAGAATCTTATTCAGTGGACATTTGGCAATTTGGATTCCAATGCCCTTTTCTTCCTCGTGTGCAGTCATAGCAAAAGCAGAGTATTTTTAACCAGTTGCTCACTAGAAATATTTTAGAAACTGTGTTTTTGAACCTGATACATTTTCAAGTACCTATTCAGGTGTTGTTCAAAGTCCTTCCATACCTCACCAAATATTTTCTCAGCTTGAGTTTTTCCTTTCCTCCTTATAATTTAATTTAATTATTCTTCCTTTTTTGCTTTTCTGTGTTTCATTTTGCTTCCTTCTTTTCAGTTTTTTAATATACAGTGCATTTCATATTCTCTTC
>NW_008824233.1:6596528-6645184 GCF_000699105.1 Pygoscelis adeliae | reverse complement strand
TCTTTTGTTTCACTCCTTTCTTTTCCTTCACTATTTCTCTTGCTTTCTTTGATACTCCACTTCTTTCACTCCATCAATCTATTGATTGACAAGCTGATGCATTACTTTGAAAGGGTTCTCTAAAATAATTTCAGTATGTAAGAACAAGAACATTCAGATGTATACAAGGCATGTTCGTTTTCAATCCATTAAATTGTCATTGGAATACTGAAATTGCTGGAGTGCAGTGACAATTCTCCATTTTGCTTCTTCAGAGATTGTAAGTTTGCCAAATAGGCACAAATCACGTATACCAGAGTTATACCCATCAAAATTGCAGTCTACTCTGCACTGCTCAAATTAGAGTCTGCTGCCAGATTGTTTGAAAGAATATACAGGAAAGTACACAGCTGTGGCAGTCTCTAACTAAATGAATAACGCAATATCAACATCTGTAGGATTTTTGAAATGCTAAACGTTCAGATATGAAGCCTCTGCTGAGGACACAGATGGTAATGTTGTTGTTGTTCTCGCAGTGGTTCCCACCAGAAACGGACAGAGTTCCGTAATCGGACTGGACTGTTAATGCCTGAAACAATACTTTCCTTTAACAGCACTAGCTCTCAGTGCATCGCAGAATGATAAATGCTTGCTTTGTGGGTTGCATTTAATTCCAAGCTTTATTAAGCTAAAGAAATCCAGTAATGAATATGGACACCTTCAAGCACGAATACAGATGCCAACACCAGTTGATAGCACTCAGCAGGTGAATTTAAACTGACAATCCAAGTTAAGGTAGAATAATTAAAATAAATTTTCTATTCAGTGCAAAAAGCATAAGACAGTCCTATGTTTACCTCAGCAAAACACAAACAACTAAGCAAACTTTTCCTATATGCACAACAGTATTATTTCATGGGACTAGATGTATTTTTCTGCTTTTTAAAACACATCAGAATGCATTGCCTCCTGAAAGAATAAAAAGAAATAAAACTAATCTCTGAATACAAGCAAACGAATATATCTGTTCATCATCCAGTGTTTTAGGACACCGATGAAAGACAGCACAATGTCTTATAATTTATTCTGTCCGTTACTTTTTTTGTATCAATAAATATTGTGTTCCAAAGGCATTGAGCAAATACAAAAAAGTGCTTTTGCTCAAATTAGATGATGCCCATGGAGTCAGAAAAAAGCTAAAAGAACTACCTGAAAAGTCAACATAAAGTTAAGCAGTGCTGAGAGGCAGAGGAATTATAAGAAGCTAATAAGGAAAGCAATGACTATATAAAACAAGCCTCTGAGAGAAGGCATGATGTCACCAGTCAGCTCGTCTGGACAGTTGTCGTCTGAACACTTGATCCCAGACACAACTTATCTTCTTAGCTGGGATAGGCTCTCCAGAAAGATCGAGGATTATTTCCTTTGTGCATTGACACAGCTGAGACAAGTATATCGGAAATTTTAAAAACCGTACCCAAACTGAAGAAAAATATTTGAAAAGCTTAAAAGGCAGGGGAAAAGGTCAAGATGCTAAACCAGAAATTCCAGGAATTCTGTCCAGGCAAAGAAGGAAAAGGGTGCATCATTTTCAACAAAGGTTCTTGATTAACCTTACACATAACTTTATAAATTTCAATGACCCCCTCTTCCTTGTTTGTTTTAATTTTTAGGAAAAGATCAGAACTTCAGCCAAAAGAAACCTGACATAAACAGCGGTTACCTTTCCTGTTTAAATGCAGGAAACATGATCTTCAGAGACAACTACTCAGCTCTGCGAGGCTTGGAGTTCATAACCAGCAGGCTCTTTAAGCAACCAGCATCATTTCTCTGGGAAGGGATGAAACATGCTTATTCATGCGAATGCTCTGCAGCAAAATCTGAAAGGGACAAGGTCTTGCATCACCCACATTGCTGTCCTCAGGAGCTGCTGAGCAGCTTTGTTGGCCTCATGCTTTTATCATGCCCAAACTACTTACCTTGTCCTCCATGTCCTGTGAAGATAGGGAGCCACGTGCTTCTTCTGCTTGCTGACAGAGATGTCAGGAAAAGTGGATTCCTATTTTTCTTTGGGGTATTTCTCTTTGAGTTTGGCTCCTTCAAACGTTTGAGTTGCTGTCCGGCAGAAGGCTGGCTTGGTTCTGGGACCGGTGATGCCAGCTAAGCAAAGCCTGCAGGCAACTGTGCCTTTATCCCTTCAGCAGAGAAAGAATTTTCCTATACCTAAAGTCACGTTTTGAAAAAGAATAATTGCTATTAGAAACACTTGGCGGGGAGAGCGGGGGGAAGGGAAGACAGAAAGAAAGATAGATAAGAGCAGCATAAGCACTTCCTAAAGTCAAGAAATCCTACAGTGCCCTGAAGCAGAAGACCCTGGGGGACCATCAAATGGGCAGTAGTTCAGTAGTTTAATCACCTCATAATACCCCAAGGGGTGCAAAACTGTGCAAAAAGTCCTCAGCTATAGTTTTAAGAGTGTGAAAGTTGCTATAAAACAGAGCCTCTCAGGTCATATCATTCTTTTCCAGGAAAAAAAAAAAAAAGTGTACTGTTCTTCCCATAGGAGAAAGAGAAGCATTCATAGCCAAAGAACAGAGGCAGACTGTGAACTTTGGGGTCACAGAAGCTGTTATAGCCAAGATTAAAACCCAATAAGAGTTCTCCTTAAGTAGAGAGGCAAAACTCAGGGCCTCTGTGCTGTAAACTGAAGAAGAACTTCTGCTACTAAAGTAGCAGATAGGGATAAAACGTCCAGATAGGGACTGGAAACACACATGCAAAATGTGCATAATATTGCTGGCCAAAAGTAATAAAAAAAAGAAAAAAGTTTTACAAATTTTCCAAAAAAAAAAAAAAAGCCAGCTCTAGGACTCATATGTTTCTATACAGAAAACAACAACAAAAAAGATGAATGTACACCTTGATGCACAGAACATTACCATTTTACACATGCAGGAATCTGAGCTTCAAACCAAGCCACAGAGGGCCTCAGTGACTTGCCCAAGGTCAAAATATAAAACCCATGTAAGGCTCTTTGATTGTGATTTGCTTTCTAATGTAGAGAAAGCTCACATGCTGAGGGAGCTGAAACACTTTTCAGGCATACAAGAGCTCCATCTAACTAATTTACTATTCATATATACTTTAAAGAATGAGATCCCAGTAGATGTTTGTTCACATCGCAAAGCTACCACATATTTTGAAATAATCTGTTAGAGTTGGAAGACTCCGTAGAGGAAAAGCCCAGAAACCCAGAACTGAAATAGAAGACGTGTTACAAAGCAGGATCAAAGGATGTGCTGACAGATGTGTTCAGGAAGCTGAGACGATGTTTCTATGCTCTGTGAATAGCTGGAATCCAGGCTATCTTGTGTTAATATTCATACGTAAAGCAATTATGGAAAACTTAATAATGGTGTTAATATGGTAATACAACTTCTGCTCTCTTGTGAAACTTTTACAACTGGTAAGACTTTTATTTTGTTTTTCCCCTTAGGAATCTTCTTCATTTTCACTACATCTCCTTCTATTGCTCAGTTTCCATCAAAACCTCCTGATATCAACTCAGGCACATTATTGTAACAGCTATATTATCTGCTATGATGCACTCAGGCCAGTAAGGGCCTCACTTTTTGGCAACATGATCTTCCTGCAAAAATCTGAGCCAAATCTAGAAAAGTCCTTAGATACTCTTATTTTTAGCTATATAGTTAACTCCAGTTGAACAGTCACTGGAAAAAGATTCAAAATTACACATACGGTGAAATATTTTGCTGATGGTCAGCAGCCTCGCTGCTGAGCCACTTTCTCTCTGTAGTATGTGTCCTCAAAGGTACATATAGTTCATACATGTTTTCTATTTCCTACGAACACAGAACCACAGAATCTTGTCTTTCTGATTTGTCTGTCAGTGGAGCAGACTCTGCTTTCTGCTGCACATTTGCTACCCAAATAAAGGAAATAATGCTTTACAGAAGAGAATATAAACATTTTTCCATGACACCTTAATGCTAAACAGTCTGATAACTGTGGTGTTGTGACCACTGTGGAATGCCTTTACCTATATGTACACCTATCTATATATTTCTACTTCCATAAGCAAAGCACCTCCCTAACTGAGGAAGCTGATCTATAACAGGCACTGATACTACAGATTACCAATGCAAAGCCAAAGAACAAACGATCTGTTTGGAAAGATTACGATTTGTAGATCTAAGATCTTAGGAGTGTTTCAGTGTGTTGAAGAACCTCACAGAGAGAGAACAAAATGTTTTATGAAACCTTAAATTATGTAAAATACTGAGATGTATTATACGAGGCATTTTAAATAAGGGCAGAATAAAGGCTAAATACTTCTGAACTGTCTCAGAAAAATTAATCCTTCTTAATTCATGCACCGTTACTAGACTCTGATATTAAAATGCCTCCTGCCTTTAGGCTGATGTGGTTATAATTATTCACTTGTTTTAATTCATATTTTATGTACTGTATGTATTTTTATGCAGCACCAATTGTGGTGGCATCCAACAATTAAAAACAAGCATAAATTAATCTCTCATTTACAGGCAACCATCTTCAATTAATGAACTAAAGGACCTTCTACAATTTTTAATTAAAGTTCTGAATAAGCCAATACATCTCATATAAATCTTATGAAATCTGAACTTTTCAAGAGGACCTTCCTAACAACACCTTGGAGGCCATTTTATCTCTATTGCGAAAATAAGAGCCTAAGCTTTTTGTTTCTCTGACTACTGCTGGGTGCCCCAGGACTAGGTAATATCCTCCCAGCACCACTTGAGCAGTAGTTAGTGTATTGATTCTAGCCTCAGAAAAGTTTTGTTCAATTTTTTAGTGCTGACTCCCTGAACAACCCTGGGAAAGAAAACTTTTATTTTGTATATAATTTCCTTGTCTCACAGAGGTGCCGCAGTGCTAAGTCAGAGAGCCAGTGATAACACTATGTAGAAATTGTAAAGTCTTTTCTATAAATGTTATTACAACATGAGACAGCACTTTCCTTGACAGGGTTCATCCTCAAACACAGCCCCTAAACTTGGACCCAAAGGTGATATTTTGGGTATAGATCCACAGAACAAAAGAGAATTTGGGGCAAACCCCCCAGGCTTCTTTCTGGGATGGGATGACTATAACAGCACCCTTCATATTTATTAGGCTTTTGCAGTTCCTGAATAAGAAACAGCATGCAGTGACTATTGTCAGAGAACTGATAACGTCAATACACCCAGCAGACCAGCAGGCTTTTTCTTGTAGCCACGTATGGCAACAGGATGGCAGCTGAATAGAGAATCTAGGATGTATAAATCTCCCAAGTAGTCATGCTCCCAGATGTAGCACAGGGGGCAAAGTAGCCAGCTACAACCCGAACAAGAAAACACAGAATTCAGAGCTCATGGCAAACATGCCCTCAAGAAGAGAGAAAAATTGAGAAATACAGATACATTTTTAACAGATGTAAGTTACATAAAAACCTTCTTTTTTAAAACCTAATTTTGGACCATATCAGCCCCAAGTCATCCTTCTGATGAGAATATAAGAGACTGTAGCAAAGATCCAGCTCCCAAGTAGTTAGGTCCTAAGCTGACAGGGGTTGCAAAACAAAAATCAACATTACCTTTAACTTAGCACTGACTGCTACTTTCCATGACCATAAGCAAGCTACTTGCTGTACAGATAGAGACATCATTCTATTAATATTTGATTGGTGAATATTAGATTATCAGTATTTAATGTGAATACTTTTCATGAGTATGTTGCACTGCATAACCTATATTACAGACTGAAATCCTTGAATGTATTCATAACTTAGTTGCAGGGGCAGTCTGTGACCATAATAAAATAATATGTAATGCTGCATGGGTATTAAGATTCAAGTATACAGTAGAAAAGTAGAAGTATAGAGTACTGATATTTTGAAAAAAGAGCGGTAAAACATGATAGTGTTTTTAAAGGTCCTTATGGACTTTTCTTTGGCAAAGCTGCTATCTGCCTTTAGATGTAGAATGATATTTCTGGCGTTACCTTTTGTAGGCTAGGAATGTTCATGTTGAAAAGAATGAGAACCCTACTCATCAGTATTTAGAGTTGAAAGATACACAGGGAGGATACCTGTATTAAACTCCCTCTCAAAGGACATAGGAACACACTTAAAATTTTAGAAATAGAGCTACTATTTGCAAACCTAAATATAGATTTATCCCATATATCATGAAACACGTAGTCCCTTTTCTAAATTATTAGTAGAAATTTTAAACAATGATTTACTGTCTTTCTTGGGATAGCCAATTAGAATATTTTGGGTAATTAATTTTTACAATACTTTTTGATTACCTCACACACAAATGCATATATGTCTGTGTTTCTGTAAAGACGATCGTTTTCATACATAAAGGACAAGTGTATTCTTTTGATCAGAATCTCCTATAACTTAAGGGCAAAAATAAATTGCTCAATAAGGAGCCATGTATGTCTCTCTCCAGTGAAGTTCTGTATCTCTCTGCCTCATCAAACTGCAGCCACCATGTGTAGGCAGAAGACTCCTGGAAATTAAATAAATTGTGCCATGCAGAGGAAATAAAACCAAGCAGTTCCACAGCATGACGTAGTGAAATGATGATAAAGCCAGATTTTACAGTGCTTCCATCTGTCATATACTTGTCATATGTCCATTGTCATATACTTGCCATCCTGAATTATATGATACTCTATAAATCCGCTTTTCACTTTAAAAGTTACAGAAAGAGCCTGTGCTACTGCAGATTTGAATTTGAAGGGGACATATGCATATGTACTCATACATCCAGTGCTAAAAGAAAAAGATTATATTGCAAACTTAAACACTGAGACATTGATAAATGTCAGAAATATTTCCATTTAGAATTCCTGACTATATAACAGCGTTTAATTCCATTTTCACTTACTTTATTTTCTAGAACCGCTTAAAACCTGACTCCCTGTTATCTTAGCTCATTGTTCTGATAAACTAAGTTCCCTAGGTCCCAGACCTGGTTTATCTAATCTGAGATACCCTGCCCAATTAATTCCCGTTTATTTTGCAGCAGGATTTATTAGCTGAAGCATAATGACACACTGAATGCAATGCCTGGCCCACTTAGAAATCAGGCACAAAGACTTGTGTCTCACTCCAAAAAGTTGTATGGGCACAAGCTTCATTTTCCAAATTCTTGCTACAATATCCTCTACCTTGGGGCCCCGCTCCCCAGCTCTCCCACACTTCTCTTTTCTAAGCCGATCTACGACTTCTTCCCTTTCCATCTATGTCAGGCAGCTTTCCCCTCCTCTCCCCTTTCAGCCAGGAACAGCCAACATCTTCCCTGCAAAACCTGAAGCATGTGAAGGCTAGCAAAAGTCTTCAGGGAACAGCGATGCTGAAAAATAAAAAGTCTGTATTTAGCTGTGTGAACCTGGGCAAATTGGGACAAATTTTCAATAGATGGCAAAGGGCACAGCCCTGATACAGCAGCCCCTCTCTGCCAAACTTATTTGACACTTAGTTGACAGTCATAGTTCATAATTATTTTAAATTCAGACTAGCAAATATTTTTCTATGCTAATGAGTGAATACTTTCAGAATTTTCCAAAATTGTTCAGCTCAAGTAGTTTCAAAATTTAAAGCATCTGAAAATAACTGTCAAGGAACACAAATAGGTACTTCTCCTTATCCCATCTCCAAAAAAGCTGACCTTGAAAACCTTCTTACACAGACAAAAGTAAATCTAGCGTGTTCTTCTTACATTCTGCAGCTTTTAATTTTTATATGACGTGAACAATCATTATCCAGCACCGAGGGCAGATGTGCTGGGGATGGGCATGCTGTGTAGATTCCTGCACAGTGCTATTTCATGAAGACATCAAACACTCGCCCCAAAGAGAAAAAAGGCATCAAACAGTTGTTGCAACTCTCTCAATGGAAGAACAGCAACATTACTGAAAATTTTAGTGATCTATAGTTTATCTTTATTTTATTCTCATGTACTCAGACAGGTGGACTTTATAAAAGAGGTCTCAAAGCTAAGGTCACACAGGGAGCAAGTGTTCAAATACTGCTCTGAGCCTGTATTTCAGGCATTATCTATTATTTTACAGGGACAAAAAGAGGACACCAGTTCCTCGTCTGCTTCTTCATGTCAGAGATGGCACTTCAAGAAATGGTGTCAGCGCCAGTTGTGATAATAGATTTTGTAATAGAGAAGCTGTTTCACTAGGAGATAGACATAGGTCATCAACCTGTGACTCACACAAACATGCTCAGAGATGTTAATGCAGGGAGCAAAACCAAACAATTTTCTGAAGGTTTCTGTCATTTTTACAGATACTAGAGAAAGTTTCTACAAAAGGGAAATGCCATCTTGAAAGCATTCTTAAAGTTCTGATGCAGCTGAAAAACCCCAATCTTCTCCCCACCACCAAAAAATCCCCCACCAAAACCACTTGCTGCTAGGAAATTGAATCAAAAGTTACCAAAGATACATTCTCATTTGAAAGCAGTAAAATTGGATCCTGGGAACAAATGTGGGTTTTGGTTGGTTGGTTTTTTTAAAAGCATGTAAGAGCCTAAGAGTAAGACTGGGAATAGTTTTGTCTTCATGTCCTAAAACTTTTCCAAGCTTTTATTTTCTTGTCCTGTAAAAGAATGAAAAATTGAATTCTCAAATGTTTTTTTCATGAAATGGTAATGTAAACAGAAATCAGAGTGACTCCAAGTGCTTCAATTCAAATTCTCAGCCATTATCTTTATAGTACCTGAAGGGCCTGAAAATTTTGTAAAATACACCAAAGTTCAGAGGTAAATATACTCAACAGCTTTTGCACCTCTGGCACAATGGATTTACATAAAGTTCACTTTTACAGGAAAAAAATGTACTCAGACTTGGTGTAAGATTGTGGAATTAACTGCTACAGACACTAGCAACTATCTAGATAGGTAGTTGCTTCCTTCCATCCTACCTACTAAACATTTTGGTCTCTCCCTCTTGCTCCCAGTCTCATAGAAACACACCAAAAATTCCTATACACAACGGTGAGATGAAGAACTTGAATAGAGCATGTGGAACATAGCTGTAGTGAAACTCTTATGATAGTGTTGAATAGGTCACATTAAAAGCAAATAATAATATTTATCAGTAAAGAATAATACTTAAGGCTGATGGACCTATTCAAGAAATGCCAATAATTAAACCTTTGCTCTTAAAATGTTAATATGATTTTCCTCATCATCCAACCCTATAACATGAAATGTAGCTTCTGTTGGGTCTCACTGAAAGTTTGGATATTGGAGGATGTTATATACCACCATTTTAAGTACAAAGAAGTTGGGGCGGGGGGGCAGTGGCAGGGGAGAAGCACTTTTTCAGTACAAGAATGCATTTGAAACTCTGATATCTTTCCTGGATTCTATCTTAATTTCATGCATAATGAGATGAATAGAAGACTATCATTTCATTTCAGTGGACAAGTGATCAGACCCTAGATACTGTTGCTGTAGTGAACTTCATACTGAGTTTCAATGGAGGAAACTTTCACAGGGCGATGTTAGATATTGTTCTGGAAATTGGTTGGGGACAAGTTACTCACATAGCAATGTGGTAACATTTTCCCCATGGAAGGAAAAAAACATATTATCACTTAAATTACGAACTTGATATCTCCAGCGGCATAAGGCACAAACAATCCAAGGTAACTCTTCCATCTTGGTCTCCTCTGTGCTAATGTTATCAGGATTTCTAGATGGTTCTTTTTTCTTTATCTTTAAATGAAGTAGGTACAAAATGCAGTGTTAAGTCTTATACTTGGGACCTGATCTTGTAAAAAGCTGAAAGTCCTGAACCAAAGTAGAGCCAAAGAGTTCCACATGCATTCTTGTTTAAAACTTTTATGTAGCAGGCTTTTAATGTTACAAATAATTGGTTTTCTTGTCGGTGTTCTGCAGGAGTCACTGTTTTAAAATTATGAAGGATGTTAAATAGAATTACACATTTTTTTCAAGGCTTTTGATAAGGTGGTTTTCTTCACAGAAGTTATTGACTAGAATTTGGCTATGTTAGGTTTATGAGATGTGTTACTGACTCCAGCGGGGAGGGTTGGACGGGAACCCTTATGAACAAGCCCTATAGATACAGAGGCAAGTTTCTTACCTCTGTAATGTTGCATATCCTGTGTTCATCAAGTCTAATGTGTTTTTTTTATTCTTTCATGAAAACTCAATAAGCAACATCTAAATAAAGAAAACTACACTTCACTGAAGCGTAGGATAAAGTTCCTACTTTTTGACTGCTGATTGCTCTCATGCAAGAGTTGGTAAACACTATCTAGAAGCTAAAATTGCATACCTGGACCACCTATGAGATGTATCTTTGAGTCCTAAATAAGCCCCGGGTGTTTTTGGAGGTATGTTCTGTGTGGTGATCAGGCAGTATTGATACCTTCACACACTGTTAAGCTTTCTGCTGTGAAAGGAAAACTTAAGACCACGGTTTGGGCTCCACAGTATGCCCAGGATTTTAACATGAAAAACAGCAGATGTTTTTCCTATTATGACTTCCCAGTTGGCAGATTTTCTGCTCAGAGGGCCTACCACCTGGGCTTATGCCAACAGAAGTAGGAACAGTTGGATTTAGTCTGTGATGAACAGAATAAATTCCCCTTCCTACAGATAAAAAGTCTAGATTTTATCAGAAGGGATATGTCACAGAGAAGTGATGACAAAGCCAGGTTCTCACACTTGGGTGCACTGAGGAGGTGACTCTTTCGGGGGAGGAGTCCACCCTGCTGACTGCAGATGGTGCGCAGAGCCCCCCGCACCAGCATCCCCCCAGGGCTGCTATCAGCCGCCTAAGCAGTAACTCTCCTCAGCTCTGGGCTCCTGCCCCACTTCCTGCTGCTCCGGGCTCTCATCCCCGTAAGTCCAGTCTCTAAAAACATAACTGACCTAGACGTTTCCTTTACTCTTGTTGAGACACATCTGCAGTACGTTCCTCAGAAAAACTTCAGAGGTATGTACTGTACGACATCCAGGATGCATTGTCTGTAAAAAAAAAATAAAAAAAAAAAATATCATGTCTTACTCTTCTTAGGGTAAGCCACAATTAGCCTTACATTTTGCTGTCACAAACTTTGCCATTCTGGTGATCACTACTCATATTCAGCAACAATTTCTTTCCTGCACAAAGTAAAACCATAGTCACACAAATCGGAAAACATGAGTGGACACACTTACATAGTTTTCACTAGTTTGGTTCATGATAAGGATTGCCTGGCTGCTTCCACTTCATCTGAAGGACAAGAGCAAGTGTCCATTACAGTTCCTGGACAGAGTTCATTCTCTGCAGGCAACATCTCATTTTCCTTTGAAAGGAGAGGAGGAAATGGCCGCATGTTATGATCACCTAGCTATTTCAAATGTTCACTGTGCATATCCGATTGGGATCTGTATCATCTGTAGGTTTGTTCTGATCCCATTTGTTTCCTATGGTTACTATAATCACAAATTGCCTTGTTTCAGGGAGGCAAGATACATTCAGAGGAGAGAAATCTACTTCTCCAGAAAATTATCTAGATCAGGAACCAGGTGCAGGCTGTTAGAGAGCCTGGAAAACAATGATTTCTTTCCCCTAAGTACATGGGAAGCTTGGAAAGATGCACCACCTTATACAAATTAGGTACCTTCTTGCAAGCAGTGAGATTACTGTTGCTTCCTTCCCTCTTCTGCGTGCCTCACTACGTAGGCCATAGATAGGGAGAGCTGATTCATATGCTTCAGCTGTAGGCCCTACTTCTATTTTTTTTGTGAAAGATTAAGGGCAAACCTCTAGCATAAATGTCCATTTTCTCACCTGCCTCAGCTTAGCTGTACCTGTTCATAAATATATACTCATTACTAGTGCTACAGTACTGTCTCTCTCATGCCCATGACAAAATTGATCTGGGCTGTAAATCAACAGTGCTGTGAAATATGAGAGTGACAAACTCCTGTGAAAATCTCATCCATGTTATGTTCTACACTACATCCATGCGTGCAGCTGCTATGGTTGTCATCTGAAACTTTTCCCAAGGTTTACATTAGGCATTACCTTCCCCACCCCATTTAAAAAACAAAACAAACAAAAAAAACCCAAAACCCCAAAAACCAAAACACACACAAACACAAAACCCCTCCAAACCCACAACACATATTCAGGGCTTCCCTTTGGTGACAGATTCTGGATTTTGGGCCATTGTCAGTCACAAGAAAACAATTCTCTAGCTACTACAAGCACTAATGCTCATTAAAGACCTGAGCCAACTCCCATGGAAGCCATTGGGATTCTTTCAAACGATTCTTCCTTGTGGTTCAAATCAGGCCCTGAAACACCTATGTTACTAAAAATCACTGTTGTTTCCAGTGAGGACCTTCTGTTGTTTCTATATGAAGTATTTATAAGAAAATATTGAACTGTATTTCACAGTGACTCAGTAAATAACTCATGTCACGCTCAGTGCTTTTGGGTGGTAATTAAAGATTTAAGGCATTCAACAAAAATGTCATTGCTTAATTAAACCCAATAAAAATCTTTCCACATTAAAATATTTGCCTGTTGCCGCTCAGACTTTGTTCTAGGTGTACTATAGGATTTTTCTAGCTAATCTTACTTAAAGCAAGCAGTAAGCTATTTTTTCCTGGATGAAAGCTTTAAAAAAAAAAATCATATTGCCTTAATCTTCACATTGTTAAGAAATTTAATGTGTGTTTATTCTTCAGACGTGGGGTCCCATATGCATTATTTAATTTCATTAGAGATAATGGGCAAATTGATACTCACTATACTTTCATACCGCTTGTGTTTCTTTGTTGGAATTGTGGAGCTATAATCTGCTTATTATCAGACAGAGCATTATAGACTGCGTCGGCCTCTTCGGCTGGCTCTGGGATCCCTCTCCGGCAGTTCCTTGGTCTATAAAACACATGCATACTCTTAGTACCTCCGAAACAGCAAAAACTGAACTCCTTCCTCCCTGCCCCCCCAATGCCGTTGGCTTGATGAATAACACTGATTGTTTAGTTATCCTTGCAGAAGGCTCAGTTTCATCACATGCTGAGCAGCCACATACCCAGTGAAGCAAAAGAGACAGAATGCCACAAAGGAAGGAGAAACCTGGAATCCACACGTATTGTCCTGGTGATAAACATGAAGTAGGATCCTGTCATGACCCAAGTTCAAAGGAGCTAGCTGGTGTCTTCAAGACCCTCAAATGATGTATTCTGGTGGCTTGGAAAAGAGAAAGATTCAGAAGCCTAGTCTAGAGAACCTAATGGAAAAAAGGTCACATTAACCTTAATTTATAAGCCTGAAAGTCTATCCCTTTGCTTTCTAATTCCTGGTTTCGGAGCTGTGGACACAAAATTAGACAGTCAAATTGTGTTTAAAAACACCTTCTCAGGTAAGTATTTGTATATCTTTCTTTTTTCCTGGATGAACAGTACTTAGGCTTATTCTGAGGTAAGAAGCAGCAAGGGAAAAAATGACAATTTTACAAAATAAAACTTTGTAAAATCACCTCAGTAAACCAATATATTTTCACAGAACAGATGGTTCATAATGTAGTTTTTTCACCAATATGATTACATCATAAAATATTCCTCTAGCATAGATATTTGAGCTAGTTCTGTTTGGGCTAGCTCCAGCAGTGGCATCAGTATAACTATTCCAGTAAAACCGCTTTGTTCAACTCTGCTGAATCCAAGTCAGAGACTTTCTCGATGTTTAAATATCCTGTCATTGATTTCTTTTTCTCCATTACTTTTATTTTCATGTTCAAAGAAGTTTAAGAAATTAGTAGGTTAGGCTTTTTCTTATGCATAACTGTGATGACAAATTCAATCATATAATGAATTTTCAGGTGTTATGTATTCTATATTTTAATTTCAGCTAATAAAAGATGAAAGGATTATTAGTACCAAATATTTTGGCTGACCCTAGAATACTGTATTTCATTTTCCACTTTAAATGGCGGTATGTACATTTTCATTAATTTCTGTCTTTGCTTCTTAGCATCCTAATTTCCTCATAGGGTTCACATGTTTGATATCTTTCAGAAGCCTTTGATCTGTCTTGTACCTTAAAATATTTAATCTTTCTTGATTTGATGTAATCATTTTTGGTGAGTTCTTTTGATGTCTCCATTGTATTTATTGCTTTGCTATATCTCTTTATTTTTATTTTCAAAGACCCCTCTTTGTTCAGAGACAGACATTACTTTCCCAGCGTTATTTTCCTGGCATGTTCATTTATAAGAAATTTACATCCTTTATTTTTAATTTGAGGGGCTTTTAGACTATGCCAGTTCTTAATACTTACTTTTGTTCTATGGCATCCTTGACTGCTAAACACAATGAAAATATGTCCTCTTGTATTTGGTGGCTGTACTACTGCTGCTTCTCAAGATCACTCCCATGTTAATAAAGGTTAAATAAAAAATAGCCTCTTCTTAGAATAGCAGAACAAGAACTGCTTGAAATGTTAATAAAATGTTTATCTGCTTTTTTGTACTGTGCTATTGACTGGTTGATATATAGCTAGTTGAAGTCTTCTATGTTTTGCCAATTTTTTTCTGCCTCTTAAAATCTAACTTGGAACTAAGCAGTGTACTTCAGTTTTAAGAATCTGAGCGAAAATACAGTGCAGTGTACTGACGGCAGCAAGTTGGCCATCCAACTTGTCTGCAAACTGCATACTCAGAACAAAAATTCAGTGGCATGGTACTTTTCTATCAGAATTTTAGTTATAGATGGTGGTACGTAACCTTTCAGGAACAGTATGATTCCCTGATTCACCTGGTCTTCTGTAGCTCATCACATTTCTGATAGTTACCAGGGACTGTCTCTAGGAACAGAAGTAAAGAGTGGTTTTTTTATTTGTTTTTTGGTTGGTTGGTTTGGTTTGTTAGGGGTTTTGTTTGCCATTTTCATGGTACATCAAAAGTGTCATCCAGTCTAAAACCAGATAACACAGATAATTCAGAGCGCCCAGAAGTTGTCTATGCCTTAAAGTTCATTGCAGAGCAGACTGTGGTCATTTAAACGCAGGCCTTGCTCTAATGAAGCGGTATACAGCACCATTACTCTTGTTAGATACACAGATGACATTTTTCTATGACACTGGGATTTATCTACATGAAAGGAGTCCCCAGCTGATTTATTCATATAGCATTAAGCTCTGTTCTTATGAGCAGCTCAAAAGGGATTTAGGACAACACAGGATCTATAATCATTCACGGTTCATAGTACACTGGAACTATTTGCATTCTCACTGAAAGTCCTGTAACAGAGGCAACCATATCAATTCTTGGGACTCGATTATTAACCGTCTCCCTCTAGTTTCTGTGAGCTCCTGGAATCAAGTGACTGGATGAGAATTTCAGCTTTCATGTTAAGGAAATTGTAGGGTTTTATCCCTCATGATTGTCAACAACAGCTAGAAAATAAAACACCCTAACGTCATAAATGGAAATTAAAATAAGACCTAACATGTATTAATAACTTCAAATGTGTACAGTTTCAAGCCAATTGCACTTTTAGGAGACACTGAAGAAATTATTTATGGCAATAAAATCTGCCAGGACACAAAAAAAATGCACTTTCGCCTCACCTTTTGAAGTAGTGCTGCAAGTCAAGGTCGATGCATATTCCCCGTGTTTTACACTGTAGAAGTTCACCTTCTAGCACCTGTCATCTGTGATTCCCCAATGGTCCACAGCACAACACAGACACCTTCCTTTCCCTGAGCAAAGCCAGAATTTGCAAATAGGTGGTCACAGTCAGATGACTGTGAAAAGAAAGAGAAAAAAACATTTCTTTTGTGGCATTTTTTGGTAAGAATAAATAAATTAAAAATAAATAAATAAAAATTGAATGTTACTTTGAGTAAACTATTTGTGCACCTTTCAAGATGGCAGATTCACATAACCCCTCACCCATATCTTGTTGAATATTAGTTTTATCACAAAAGAAATAATAAAAATTACATTAGAACTCTTTGCCTTGCTAAAAGTAAGTGAAGTTGGTACAAATGTTTTGACAGTACCTGTATGTGCCTTCTTTCCATATAAAAAGAACCTTCACGTTATGTATGTCAGCCAGCCAACCCTCCTTTATAATTTCAAGGTCTTTATTGCCATTGTAAAGGTAAGATCTGTGAAATAAAGAATATGGTTGAAGTTGTGCCGAACTTTCGCAACAGTGGGTAAAATAGGTTTCAAGGTTTAATTCTTTGTGTGACTGTATCTCAGCATTATCTTCTTAAGTAATATTGAGAAAGGTTAACTAACTTATTAGTGCTGATTTTTAGAAAAACGTCGTTTTGGGGAGGCTGAATAGAGGGGAGTAACATCAAGATGAAATTACCAACAAAGAAATCATTCTTTCACTGAAGTAAGCCCCACAGACATTGTAATGTAATTTCTTGTTAATGAATGCATTAATAGAACTTTGCCACAGAAGAATCCTCTGAATTTTAAACTACCATAGATCTTTGTTCAAACTGTGCATGACAAAAACATTTTATATCAATTATATATTTCATTTGCACAGTTGGATGAAATAATGATAGATTCCAAGTTTATTTCCCAGTAACTCAGAAACAGTGATTAAAATAACTAAAATTCTTTCCACAGCATAAAAATTCGACAATGCAATGTCATTTGCAGATCCACCAGGAACACCTCAATGGTGTGGTGCAGATTTTACTCGTACACGGCTGTTAAGATCCAAGGTTTGAAGGAGCGAGAATTTATACAGCGAGTGTCTAAACCACAGAATATTTTTTCCCTCCCTTCTTGCTCATGTACCCAAGAGTTTAGTGTGGAAGCTGAACTAAAGGAGTTTCTGTTAGTCCTCCTCCACTGCTCTTAAACAAAGAGCAACCCAGGCTCACACGGCAAGGCAGCCCCTAGCCCCATGCACTAATTTCAGCATTAGCAAGAGGCTTACCTTCTACAGACCCTAAGGTTATACAGGTTACTTACCAAGAGCCCAAGGGCCACATCCCATTTGCATATAAACTATAGGCATTTATTATAAGTGCGCATAACCATATTTGGTATGCAGATGGAAAATAATTTATAGTGGTTCGAGTTCATTAGCAACACCAGCCAGCAGTTCTGCTGTTTTGTCCCCATCCTTCAGTTGCAGGAAGAGGGCAGCGGGGGCCCACATTATATGACTCAGCAGGTCTCATCTGGCCCTTGGGCTGCACATTACGTGCCCCCGCTCTACTGTTTGATGTGCTGAACAATCTCCGATTTCCAACTGGGGATGTAAACTGATAATGAGATTGCTTTAATGCTCTAAATCTCAGTGGCATTATCACAAAGGCCATTTTCTGGCTTTTGCAGTTGCCTGAAAGGGAAATAAACAGTAGAGGTGAAAACAGAATTGTTGTATAAGTTAAAAGACAAACACAAGCTGCTGATTCAGGAGAAAATGTAAACTGGTTGCAGTCAAGTAGCAATTTTGTTTTCTTCTGATACATGTCACATTGAGTATTTATTTAAAATTCTCTTCAGGTGGACAGGCTCAAAGGAAGTTTCGTCATATTTCCACCAGAGTCTTGGGAACAGCAGATAAGCACTCCAAATGCCTTACAAACGTTAAAATGGCATAGTAGGCCATGCGATCATTTCGTGTACAATCACAGTATGCCAAAAGATCTGCTTTACATCAGCAGCAAAACCAATGATCTGTTAAATGCAACGTTAAACAATCTACGAGCACTTCTGTTTCCAGGTGTTATGACAGTCCATAATTCTCTAATAAGTCCATAAGTCTGTAGTTCTCACTTAACATTTGGGCTATAGCATAATTTCTAGTTGTCAGACATCATGTAATTGTATTTTAAAAGTTGCTAAAGAAGTATAGTCTTGAGAAACCACAAACAGCAGGGGCCAAATTTTAATAAGTATCTCCGTTAATGTCACTTCAGCAATATGATTCCCACTATTTTAATCACAGGGGTCTTTAACATGCCTTCAGGGACACACAGTTAAAGCCAAGAAAAATGTCACAATTATTAACTGACTACAAAGAAAGAAAAGTAAGGAAGTTGTTTAAGCATTGCTAGAAAATTAATCTCTTAATTAGAGCATTAGAAGATTGTTATACTTCTCTCTTCAGTAGAGAGTGTTAATGACGTATATATTTATACCAGGGTAGACATACAAGACAGGGACCTTTACTAAAATTAGCCGGTAATGATTCTTTTGCAACATCCCTGAACTCCTGAGACTCGTCTGTGCTGTCCTGCAAGGCTGACCCCACTGCGCGTCCCCTCCGTCCACTTCTCCCTGCCCTGTCCCACATCACACCTGTGACAGGTGGGGGGCATATCACTGACCCCTGCCTTAAGCTATGCGTGCCCCTATGCAGTGACATCCAGCAAAGCACTGGAAGAGGAGGGAGCTGCTCTGCACACAGAGGCATGTCGGATGCAGGCAGGCAGCGCAATACACAGCTGTGCTAATGAACATGCTGGGAGGTCTCCAGGTGGTTTCAATGGGGGAGTTAAAAAGTACGTGCCACAAAACCCAAACTCTCCTGTGTGTTTTCAGCTCAGTCAGGGCCTTATGCAATGACTGAGAAAAAAAATTAGGAAAAGGAAACTCAAGTCTTAGATCTCTCCTGTCCCAACAGCCAGGATGTCCAGTTGTACAACACTCAACTTCTTTTGCTGTGAGAATGGCTCTTTGGCCTTTCACCTGCTGGGACGGTGCACAGCTGCAGCAACGGGGCACAAATTGCAGAGAACTACACATTCCTAGACACCACCATTAAATCCTTACGTTCCACATTTATTTCAACAGTCCGTGAATGATACTGTGAGGAGGGAGAAAAAGACACCAGCAGTACCATACTGAGAAAAATGCTTCCAAAATACACTGTATCAGAACACCAGCATGGTGAAGGTGTATAGTAGTATACTAACTACTGCACGCTGCAAGTCAAGTCTGCTATGTCAAGTATTAGAGAAAAAAAAAAGTGTACACAGCTGAGAGAAAATACAGATCGGTCAGCAATAACCACTTACTTCCATGCTTCATCCTTACCTAATCCTTGTGCCAGACCTTAACTGCTGTTAACTTCAAGACATCCTTCTGGCCTCTGCTGAAGCTTCTGTCTTTTTTTTTTTTTTTTTTTTGACACCCATACAATTTCTACAGGTACCTCAATGTCCTTATCCTTTCCACATATTCTCTCCTGAGCTGATTACTGTCTTTGGCTTTATTAGTGCCAGATATATCCAGCTGAGCTTGACTACCTAATTACAAACTTGTGTAACTCTTTTGTCAGGCTTTGACTGGCAGTAACAAAGGTAATCTTCAGTTTCCAGAAGCCACTAATAAACACTGTAATGAGCTGCCAACTAAAAATCCAGGAAAATGAAATTAAACTGCTTGTGCACTCAGTGGGTGCAGCTACATCACTAATTCAGTTTGATGAAGGCATTCTTTCAAGAGAGAGGTTGTCTTGTGTCCATACTTGGTGTCCTTCCTGTGATACTCTCTCAAGCACAGCACTGCTCCCTCCAAGCGCTTTCCCTCCTGGTGGAACAAGAAACGTGGAGCAGCCAGCTCTCTAAGCGTGCTCAGTGAACCTCAGAAAGGAAACTAGTGTGAAATTCATGCTGATAAAACACATGACAGATGAAATCAAATCTAACCCCACACCAGTGTGATGGTGTGCTCCCCCGCCCAACCTGACCTTTATCTCCTGTAACCCTGCTTAAGCCGTAACTACCAGGGGCAGTCGTTAATGGATGCTGATGGTGATAGCTTCGTCCATTAATGAAGTGGATTCGGGAGCCAGATAACAACACAATAGCCCTTGGTTATTGTGAGAAATATGCCCACCTAACCACAGTTATCAGTATGTAAATATGACTATGAGTCAATCATCTTACCCCTATAAATAGTGAGCAGCCCAAGAGCCCTTTGAGCTCTCCTGCATGGCAGTGGGCTGCATGCCAGGATCTCTCCTTGAGTAGGGACGCTGCTCAAGGTTACTCCTCGAGGTTGAGAGATTCCTTGCCGCAACAGATACTTGGTAAGTGACTAATAGCATGCTAAACTTTGAAGTCTTAGCTAAGTGATATAAAGGATTGATTGTGCATATATAATCCTTTAGACATAAACTGTTGACCAAGACTGGGACTAGGATTGGGTCCAGCTGCACCTAAACTCCTTTCTAAGAAGTTTAGAAAGTGAGGGGGTCCTTTCTCAACCTCATGACTCAATAGCAGGGTCTCCCTGACAGTTTTATCTGACCCTGTCCTCTATGCAGTAAATAATCAAGTGTACCTTGCCATCGAATCTTGTTCACTGTCACATTTACCATTGAACTTTGTTAATTCACACTTTAACTCACTGTTTTCTATCAATAAAGTATTGTTGCTTGTCTCTTACGAGTTGAAGCGCAGTCTTGCTCCATCTGTGATGACCAGTTAGTAAAGCAGACTCACCAAGTGAACTCCACTTCTCCCTACTCCTCAAAGAATGAATTAAATGACTCAACAAATCTGTATTGAAGGGGGAGAACAAAGTAGAAATAGGAAGATAAACAGAGTAACATATTCTTTCTCATTTTTATTAATAGCTTTATAAAGAACAAAACTAACAGTCATGTCACAAAATGGGGAACAGTATGTAGCTCAGTGAGAAGAAATACAGTCACCTGAGCAAACCAACTAAACATGCCTCAGGTTGAGTGGCTACTCTAATCCAATGCAAAAGCTTGCGGCCCTTTGGGGGGGAAAAACTGAAAAATGGAGCTCTCTAAGCACCCATACAATTTAATTTTCACTGATCTCTGAATGTGCTGGTTTTGGCTGGGGTAGAGTTAGCTTTCTTCACAGAAGCTAGTATGGGGCTGTGTTTTGGATTTGCGCTGGAAACAGTGTTGATAACACAGGGATCTTTTCCTTACTGCTGAGCAGTGCTGACATGGAGTCAAGACCTTTTCTGCTCCCCACCCCGCCCCACCAGCAAGCAGGCTGGGGGTGCACAAGAAGCACCAAAGGGATATCCCACACCATATGACGTCATGCTCAGCATATAAAGCTGGGGGAAGAAGAAGGAAGGGGGGACGTTTGGAGTGATGGCGTTTGTCTTCCCAAGTGACCATTACGTGTGATGGAGCCCTGCTTTCCTGGAGATGGCTGAACACCTGCCTGCCGATGAAAAGGAATGAATGAATTCCTTGTTTTGCTTTGCTTGCGTGTGCAGCTTTTGCTTTACCTGTTAAACTGTCTTTATCTCAACCCATGAGTTTTCTCACTTTTACCCTTCTGATTCTCTCCCCCATCCCGCCAGGGCGGAGTGAGCAGGCGGCTGGCTGGTGCTTAGTTGATGGCTGGGGTTAAACCATGACAGATGTCTAAACCTAATATTTATTACTCTACTCTAGGAATTGAATTTGGTCTCCGTTACTAGCAATCAAATCAATCCATTATTCTCTACACAAAGTATAATAATATTTTAAAGTCTTTCCACTGTTTTCTTGGTGAAGCAACTGTTAAGGGCACTTGCTGCCTTCCAACCTCCTCTTGTAATATCAACCTGCAAATTGTGGTTATCAAATCATAGGGGTCTATTGCCTATCCAACTAGATAGCAAGGCTATCCAGTGTTATGCCCATCATCTGCTTCAGTGGGCCACTTCTTGCTTCACTAGCTACTCCATTAGCCATTCCAGCCTCCTCCATCTGTAGCAGGGCTAAAGACAGAGTCCATATTGCCTGAGGAAATCTCTAAAACAAATTTTTCTGTACTTTTCAAATCTAGGATTTGGACACCCAAAGGCTGCAAAATCTTGCACTGGAGGAGAGGGGGGGTCATTGCTTAGCCCCAGGCATGCTTATTTTGCCCAAGCTTCATACTTTATTAATAATACACCATCCTCTGTTTTACAATACCGTTGTTGTTTTGTTTGTTACAGAAATGCCCCAAATATGATCAAACTTAAAATGAAAATGGACCACAATTTGGGCTTGCCCACTGGCCCTCTTTATTTATTTCCCCTTCTCTGCATGCACACTGACAGTATACTCCTCCCCTCTGAGCTGCTGTCAGTCTGGAGCACTCCGGGAGGAGCTGCTCTTTTCTCTTAAGCTTCCTATTGCACCTAGGAGTGCCACCGTATGCAGAATGGCATTTGCATGGAAGGGAATGCAAGGTTCGGAAAGCTAAAGAGCCCTCAAGGGGGAACTTGCTGTGTAAACCTGCAGTTAGGAAAATTTCCTGGGAGACGTGATCTGCGGATTAGAGCATTCAAACATAAGTCTGTGGATTCCCAAGAGTGTTTGTTAATCTCTGGGCACGTTATCAAAACTAATCCTTCTTTTGGTCTCTGCTGAAATGAAAAGTAAATGCATGTTAAATTCTTTCAAAAAGTGGATGAGGGTTTCTGGCTCTGTGAGATTTTGGCTTTGGATCCCAGCTGGATGAAGTCACCTTTCAGCAGTCCAAAGGCTAGACTAAAGAAGGGTGGGGTTTGAGCTATATCAGAGCCCTTACTGCTGCTATCGGCTGGCTGTAGGTGTGTCTCTGCTCTGCTTATTCTGAACTGATATCCTGAGCTCTCTCACATGTCTCTATACCACATTAAAGGCACTGGATCCCGGAGCAGGATCTATAAGAAGTTGCAGTGCTTATCTGTGAGTAACCTAGACCCTTCTTCAGCCTGGCTTTTTGCTTATTACAAGCAGGTGCTGTCCATTTTGAGACTCTTGCTTGTTGCTTGTCTTTGGACCAAATTCTTCCAAATCTTAGACTCAGTAATTTGGACTTTATTTTCAACGTGCAAATAAAGACTTCTATGAAATTTTATGTGATTATACCAATCGTGATTTCCAAAGCCTCTCACAAATTAAAATAATCTAGAAAATTAGAGGAAAATGAATTTCACAACTGCTATCATTATGTTAATACATATGGGATGTTATAGCAACACAGTAAGTTTTCATATCTCAGGCTCCTTCTGTGTCAGAAAGTGGAAAAATTTTAATCATCTAGGATGTCTCTTTCAGTAACAAAAGCAACAGGTATTACATTTTCTAAGTTTTATAAATATGAAAACAGTTGTGACTACCTCTAAATTTCAGTAAAAGTATAGGCAAGTTTTGACTTAAAAATTATAATGAAAATATCACCATAATGACAAAATATAATAAACATTTATGTCTACATCAGTTCAGAAATTTCTTACCTACAGGAATTGGGAAAAACATGTACAGTGGGAGTAGGGTAATCTCTTAAATCATTACTCAGTTACCTGCCACTACTTTTGGTCAACTATGCTTTGAAACTTTCAGGCAATAAAGTTTATCCTTTGGAAGACTGTCCTAGACTAAATAGATCTTCCAAAGCAAGGATTCAGAAGAAAGAAAGGTATAGATCTGAACATACTAATCAGTGAAATTTAAATAAAGTAACAAGGAATATTACCTTAGAAGGATGTAAACAGGAAATGGAGTCCATGTGAATTTCCCCGCAAGGAAGGGCTCAGACAATTACACTGGTTTAGAAGTTACAGTAATGTACTGTAAAATTGTACAAGAGAATGAACTTTATGCAGCTCCTGAAGGAAAGTTACTATTGTTAAATAAAATACAAGAGAAGAGGAATTTCTGAACAATCTATTTCCTTTCGTGAAAGGACAAGTTTTGCTCCCGGCCTCTGTGGGCACTGGTTGCCTGAATGATGTGGATCCATGCTTCTTCGCTGCCTAAACAGGTATGATGTATTGGGCAACACACTTCCATCAGTCAGGTAGGTTTAGTTTTGCAGAATCTTTCTGTGCACCGCTACTTTGGGTGGACTGTTGGGCGGATTTAATCTGCGTATTCCTCATGAACCGTATACAATAATTGCACTGTTTGTGATCCAAAATACAGGCATGCCACTTTTTTACTCTAGTCAGTCAGCATGATCTCAGGCAAGTAAATCAAATGCTCTCAGAAAAGACTTTATAAGGAATTTATTCCCATTTTGGTTGCCTTCTTCTGAGAATGGTGTTACCATCCAGAACACAGTTAAGAGGGTGAACTAAGTAAGAGTTTTAGACCACTAGGGTCTCACATGATTTGAGGATGTATTGAATTAATCCTTGGCCAAACTAAACAAAGCCTCTAATTTACTTGTGGTTTGTGGTTGGTTTTGGGTTTTGGTTTGTTTTTTTTCTTTCTTTTTAATCTCACAGCTCATGAGTTAGCTGTGGGCCAGGAGGTTTGGGAGAGGGGGAGCATTTTTTGTCCATTTTGCACTGAGTGAGAAAGAGAAGGACAATGACCGGCATTTATTTCAATTCTTTACATCACAGAACATATACACAAATATCATTCATAAATGTCATTCTACCAAAGGCAAGACATCTTAGCAGAAAATACTGTGCTATCTGATTACAGTACTAATTGTTTAATTAATGTAATGGGTAGACAGGACAGTATCAGGCTAAGTAAACAAGTTGCTAATCTTAATGGGACTGTGTTTTGGAAGTGAAATGTACTTCTGATCTACTGACGACTTTCGTTATTCTAAGAATAATGATGGCATATTCAAAAATATTCTGCATGCAATTTTGCTTTGCCTTCTTTATATAATTTTTCTTACAAGTTCATCTAAATTATTATTTAAGTATTTATATGGTGCTCACCTTTGTGGAAGAGAGTAGCTTACAATCTAAGGCTGCATACTATCAAATTAGATCTCAACTGCATACATCATCCAGGAAATTTCAGCATCTCCTTCAGCTTTGTGCAACACATATTTATTCAGGTGGAATTTAATTAAACTGAACAAATTAAAGCTGACTACTGAATCATTTCAAATCATTGGAGTAGAGAAGTAGACAGTGACACTGGAACAATTTGCAACCATCTAGGACATTGTCATCTCTCAGTAGCCCTCAATTAGCTATTAATAATTTTGTGAATTTTAAATTTGATTTGCACTGTGTAACAACTAATTTGAGAAGAGGAGAGACCTGTTAAGCTACGCATTTCAACAAGTCTCTCAGAATGTGAAAACACCAAAGTATACACTTTTTGACCACTACAAGCAACTGTCGTATTTGCTAATATGTATATATATATATATACACACACATATATATCTCACCTCATCATCTTTGCTTTATTAGCTTTTGCTTCATCTACTCAGATCATGACTGAACATAAACTGTGCTGACCTGCTGTCTATATCCAGAGGCTACAGCTAAATGAGCACTTTGTACACACACTTATGTACTTATCAAATTATAATTACAGGAATTGCAGAAACAAAACGGGTATTCAAAAACTCTTTGCCTCTCTCGGCTTCGTAGTTTTGTATGTGTTTGGTTGTCTTTACCAATCAGATGTAACTCAAATTGAAATCTGCAGCAAGCAGTTGTAAAAGGCCAGTACAAAGGCCATATGCTCACTCACGCCATGTGCTCAGACTGGCACACACACTGCCGGCTTCAGTATCTGAGCAGTATTTGCCCCGATTGACTGATCTGCTTCAGCCTCTTGCTTGTATAGGACCACCTCACAACCCTGTGACATTAACAACCATAGGAAAACCATGTCTAACAATGTTTAACATAACCTGTGCTAAAAAGCCTCCAGTGAGGAAAGTCCTACAACGTCCACGAGTAACCCATTCCAGTGCTTAACTCTCCTTGCACTAGAAAGGCTTTCTGACTATCTAAACTGATCTCCCTTGGTGCAATTTCAGGCCATTATTTCTTCGTATGTCAGTAGATGTGAAAAATAACTCATTCCTTTAGATCCTGAAACAATCTTCTACATATTTGAAAACTGTTACTCTGTCTCTGTTTCACTCTCCTTCAGAAAAACCAACCCTAGTTCTGGGAGTCTTTTCTCCTAGATGGTGCTCTCAAGCCCTCTGAGCATTCCCGCAGCACTCTCTTACAGAATAACACCTCCTTGTGTTTCCTCTGGAGCTGCTTGGCTCTGCACTTCATATTTTAGAAGCTGTGCAATTTCCAAGGTAACCCACAAAAAATAAAACAATTGACTTACAAGTTTGGATGCCCAGAAACCTCACTTCATAAAAATGAAACTAAAACCAGCTTGGGCTCTGACTTATAGTATGGTCTCTAGATACCACCAAAATGCAGGAACTGCATTAACTCTGCAGTAACAGAAGAGTAGCGATAGGTTAAATATTCTGCATTTCCCCAGAAAAACTGGGTGTACAAAATAGCCCTGATATGATATATTCGCATAAATTTAAGCATTTAACCATACTCAAAATAAAATCTGTCTCCAAAATAAGCATTTGGAAAGCAGAAGGAAAACATAAATCACTGTGATTGCTAAAACAAGTGAAAAATAATGGATGAAACTAAAAATAAGCATCAAATAGCACAGAACATTTCAAGAGAGTAAAATGGTGCTCAGTAAATGCTCACAACATTTGAATAGCTGAGGATGATTTTCCCTTTACTGAAGAAAACCCTGTATGGAAACAAATGCAGGAAGTAAAAGTAGTAAGCAAATTTACAATCAAAATCACAGTGGAAGAAAAGAATCAGAGTTGGCAGTATCAAAAATATAGGAAAAGGAAATGTTCTGATGTACTTTTAAAGATCAGGAGCACTTAACAGTCAAGGCAGATAACACACAAATGATTCCCAACATGAAATTTTTCCTACATACTAACAGAGCCATCTTCAGAGCGGTTTTATAATCTCACGTGCAAAACCACAGAAGCTGTCCATACAAATACATGAGAGAAGCACAGACCTCCCGTGTTTTACACGGTGGAGGTCTGTGGCACTGCTCTACGTGTAGTCCTATACTTCATGAAACCAAGTAATACTCATTACCTGAAGAAAAGCCTAGTGCTACCCAGAAAAACTGTAAACCAGGTTGCTTAATTGCAGTCACAATTTATGCAGAAAAGGCCAAGTGAGGACAGAGTTGAGAGCAAGGCCATATGCAGAACTTTCCATGTACTTTGGTGACTGGAAGTTAATAGACCTATCACTCTCTTTTGCATGAGTAATATTTGTTACCAACTTCTACTAGATTTATGAATTGTTCATGAGCAAAGTCTCATTGTCTTTAATACATTTACTACGTGTGAGCTCTCCTGGGACAGTTTAGACAACTAATTTTCAGGCTATTTTTGGTGAAATGTTTGGTGTATGTGGTCTCAGATTTGGATAGTGGGTCGTTGCTAATTCAAGCTGTACTGTTTCAATTTTCATATTGGCTGACAACCTTCTTGCAAATAATAACAAATCCCCCTGCCCCGCATGTCCAGGAGGAATTCTTAGATGCGTAATTGATCCATCTCAAATAAGTAAAACATCTGAGACTTGTGAACATTTGTACAATTAACCAGAAGATGCCAGAAGGCTCATGACTGATGATTAGTAGCCCGCTATGGAGCATAACTATTCAAAATTTGACACCTGTCCTCAGAAACATACTTGTATTTATGAATCTGATTTAAAACTGTTGTTTATTTTTGAAGCAGCTGTGGACACTAGCTTGGAAACTATTTTTACTACTACATCGAAGTACAAAGAATAGACAGTGCAGATGCTATGGGCATGATGTTTGGCTAGAATAAATCAACAGACTTTATACAAAGCTGTACTCCCTTTGACAACTGCAGAGATTTGGCCAAAGATATTGAACAGACAGTTAATAGATCTTTTTGAAGCTATTAAGAAGTTAATTAGGCAAGGTCTCCACCTCTTTACTTTTGATATTAATGACATAAAGGCATATAAAAGCGATGTTCCAACTTTTTCAAATTATCACTAACCAGGAAAAGGGCAGAATGATACCTTTGAATAGACATAGAAGGAGTTCATACACTAGATCACTTGATTTGATGACTGGGTCAGAGTTCAGTGCACATGAATACCTTGTGAATGAAGCATACAAATGGAATTATTTACTAATAGAAGAGTGCATTAATGCAATCAATAAGCATAGAAGAGATTTAAGAGTTAAAACATTGGCAAATGTTCATCTCTAAAGACTGCAGGGATTATGAAAATACAAGCTGTGCAAAAACTATGAAGCTAAACGATTGAGCTTCTTCCTAGATTCTAGAAACGTCTCTTTTCAACTGTGTAGTCTCTTTCAGAAATCTACAACGTATTACATAGTGGAAAGTGTACTTATGCAACGTTAAATGATGTGCAAATACTAGAATTCTGCATTTATATGGAACTATGCAACATTTTTGGTCTGAAATGCTTAAAATTTAAAGTCCTAGTCTGACAAACACTTCACAGAATTTGTTACCAGCTATCTTCCCAGCACAGTTAATTGGGCTACACAGAATAAATGATGCCTGGTTGTAAGTGTTTGCAGGATCATCCCTAAAAGAGACAATATGACAGGTTTGGAATTCAATGTTAAATGTTACCTAATCAAATATTGAAAAAATATTGTAATAAATCATTCAAAGTAAAGGAGGACTAGATGATACTATTCAAGATAAATTATGTTCCACATATAAAAATAAAATATTAACTTGAGCCTTTCAACATGGTACAAGTGACTGAGTATAAAAATAACAATCGAGGCAGTCATTCAGGATTCAAAACCAAAGGAATTTGAATTAAAGGTAATGGACATTATTCTGATAAACATTATACTATTATTTGGTCTGTACAAGACATCTAGAATTTTCCCCACTAAATGCCTGTGTCTACCATTCAGCACCCAGAAAGATATTATTGAGGGTTTGGGGTTTTTTTCTCCAATACTGTCTCCAGTTATAATTTTTAAGGCAATAGTGAAGACTCAGATGTGTGCCTGTTTCCCAGCCTGCACTTTCCACAGTTCAAATTAGGAATTCTTTCCTTGCATTATACACATTAACGTCCTTAGAAGATAAACAGATTTGTTAAAGTGTCCTTACAAGGTGATACAGTTTAGTATTTAATCAGTTATTCCCCAAAGTTTAGACATTAGAAAAGACATAACAAAAGCAGTGACTGATAATACTTTCACTTCTGCGGCCATTGACATATATATTTTCAAAATCTACTATCATCTACAAAAGTTTTTTTGGAAGACAGAAATACTTTTTTCCAGTCGATTATCCCAGAAAAAGTTAAAGAGATACAGCCAACCTATTATTTTCCCCATGTTATTAGATGTAACATTTAACATTGTTACAGCCTTTGGAGATTAGCAAGGAAATAACTTATCCTTTCTTTTTGTTAAAAAGGCTATTTTTTTTTCCTGTTGACAGACTATGTGTGGTTATTTTCCTTGCTTTCTCTGCATGTAACAGGTTAGTTTTGTGTGTTCTTCCCTACAACGGTAGAAAGAAAAAACCCAGGAAAGTGTAACTGTAATTCCACAAAAATTGGCTGACAAGACCCTCTAGTAGGTAAGAGGCTTCTAACGTTTCTAAGAATGACTAGATTTCAAGTTCATGGTGTTGTCTTAATGCTTGTAAAAGCTCTAACTTTGACAGCCTGCAAAACTGAAAGATTTTTTCATTACTTCTTCTGTAGAACAAGTGTGGCTGTAGTACAAGGTTTCCCAACTTTACACCCAAACACCTTCCCCTTTTTCAAAGGATCACTTCTACAGGAGTGAAACGGTAGTAAATTCTTGTGGCATCATTTCCTAGGATGCCACTGCCAGCTGCAGTGCTAAGTGGCATACTCTCGGCTAGCTGGAGAGGCATCACTTTGGTCTTGAGAGACAGAGTGTATTTCTCAAGATCTTCAGGACCTGGAAAAAATGATTAAAGACATAGTAGAGATTACTTCAGCTTGAAATATATCTACTTTAGATCTTATTTCTCCAACTCTTTTGCAGGCTCAATGGAAAAAAACACCTGCTGAAGAGGAAAATAGATTATTTTGAATTTTCTACACTGAGCAGCTATTCCCAGCTGCTGAGCACTCCAGAACTTGATGAAACTCGCATGCAAGAGGGAGGAATACATTGGCAGCTCCTCATCAGTTGGCAGCAAAACTTCCACCCTTCCACATCTATAGCTTCGAGGTGAAAGAGTGACTGACACAGTCCCCTGAAAGATATTAGCTTATAAATGATCAATGAAAGTCTCTCTTTTGGCAATGCTTTCTTGCTGCTGCTGTCAACAACTACGAGGATTGCAAGCTTCTTTTGTCTATATATTTTATTGATGGATAACATAACCACAAACATATACACTTTCATTGTTCTATAGGCTCAGTACCACTTTAATGTTGCTTTAGCACTGATTTAGAGTTGTTTTATTTTTAGAGTTTCTAGTGAGGAGAAAAATCTCTAGCTATAGATTCTGAGTCCTTAACATAACATGGCTACCATTTTTATAACAGCAAATCTAGAGCAGGAAATTTGGCTGAATTTTTTCTTGACCAAATATTGCATGACCTCAGGATAGTATCAGGTTAAGCCTATAAAAGACAGAACAGCATTTATACTAAAAAGAAGCTGCTACACATTGATTTCATTGGCATCTCTGTCTGATTCTTTTTGTGACCTTGGACAATTAATTTACTCTCTGTTTTACTTTGTTTCTCCATTGTGAAATGAGTTATTAACATCATTCAGTTATTGGTTATTGTAGGACTTTGTGAAAAGGGGGCTGGAAACTGGTTTGTGTTCATCAAGTAAACTAGATAGACTTGCATTTTTATATCCCAAATTTTTATATGCCTAACAATTACCTACACTCTTTACAAAGAACCAAGGGGAAAAACACATCTTCTGATGTTCACTCCTTTCAAAAGTATGTTCAGCAGTGTCCATAATATATTTAACTGAATAAACCACTAATTGGGCATATTTATAAAAAGCTCATACTTCCAGTAGAAACCTTTCAATCGGTGTTTTGGCATTTTTCAGGTAAATCTCTGAATTTATTCACTCCTCTGTAATTAAAACTCGTCTGTTTATCTGGTCCTTTATGTCTTCGGCCTCAATAACTTTTCAGTTGACCATCTGTGATGAGGTAACAGGTTTGTTTATTTCAGTTTTATGGCCTACAATGCAAAATTTCACAGGCTCTGCTAACTAACATTTTGAAAAAAAAGGAAGAGAGGGAAATGAAAGAGCATTTATTTTCAGAAAACCTGTAATCTATCATCTTTGATTATACTGACCTAAGCCTGTGTCTAGAGTGTAGGACAGACCTGTGGTCCTACTCCATGATCATCCAAACACAGTACTGCTCTGTTCCAGGTTTGTACTCCTGGTTTTCTTCTAAAGGAATGTATGGTATAAATCTGGAAGAGTAGTCTAAAACTTGTCTAGACATGGATACGTTCTGGGCATGCATTTATTGCTTGGAGTTAGGTAGTCTTCAAAGCTCACACACAGGTATGTGTAATGGTAAATAGAACTATTTAGTTTCACATTTTATCATTTTCCTGCTCTCTGATCCAACAGCATTTGAAAACTTACAAATATAATAAATGTGACTTAATTAAATGCTCACAAGATCTGTGTCCCGTTGTCCCCCCGAAGGGTTACTAACAGCGTGAGTTAGATCCTTGGACATCATGAGCAATCCATTCATTTTCAGGCGGTAGATAACCTAGGTGATACCGCTGACGCAGAATATTCAAACAAGGGGAAAGTGCACAGTCTAAAGAGGAAAAGGTCTGTTAAGGTTGGTTTATGCTTCCTCTGCCTAGTGTATCTACAAAACAAAGCACTACTAAGTGCGGGGAGGAGAGTCATTGCAAAACCAAGCCCTTTCTCCGATATTCACATCTTTCAGATATGCCAGTGCAAACACCTCAAGGGATACAACTAAGCAAGAGCAAGCCACAGAAAAGACACAAGGCAGGTCCCAACCTGTGATTACAAACACAGTTTTACAAGCAGGCAGAAATATCACCAAGTTCTTTTCTGCAGCAGACAGCAACTGTGTCCCTATAGATATGACTGAAATAAGCCTGTACAATTCCCAAAGAGGAATATATCTCATAGGCTGCAAACAGACTGACGCTGATGCTGTCATACACTATGCTGTCCAAAAAGTAGATTATAAAGCACAAGTTTCAGAAAGTACACCTGCAGCAAGTTCAATGTGGTGTAAAAGCTGATAGTGACCTAGCTACACATAAGCAACATTAAAATCAACAGGACTTTCAACACCGTTTGGGATTACAGCCTTAAGTCAAACAGCTGAGGTCCCTCATATTGTCACAAACCTGTGGCTAAATAATACTACCAATTTATCTACAATAATTTGTGTTCATTATACCATGGTATCTTTTGCTTTTTCCTAATGGCAATATTCATGCTATTATCCAATACCTTATATGCAATCAGAACAAAGTGACTATACTTTCTTTTTATGCAAGATGTACCCTTTAGGCTTCATTTGTCAAAGAGGTAGAGTAACATTAGATATCTACAACAAATGCTAAATTTACTTTGCGTTCACTGTATCCCCACTTCTAGATTCACTATGTCTTCTATACTTCCAGGTTCTTTAGAGTAAATGCATAGCAGGCTTAATTCTGCAATTTCTCAATACATTTACTAATTTTGATCTCTTCCTTCTCTGTCATTCTGTCAGTGAGGCATGGCAACATAAAGAAAAAAATACAATGCAATTCATACAGAACTTTCTGATGACTATGACCTCAAAATTTTAAAAAGCAGTGGCTCGATCAACAAGCAATACCAGTTGAGATTTTTACAAGGAAAAAGTTCCATTTCATTAACAAGTTATATAAAGAAGTAACCAGCATCTTTTGCTGAATGGAAAGCAGTGAGTTTCAAATATCTGTTATTTATGCATTTATCTGGCTTTTCACATTATCACATACAATGCAAACATTATAACATAACAACCTAGAAACTAAGTATTTAATCTCTACACAGACATAAGGTGGAGAACATAGGAAAGACAAATTAACCCTTCCTTTTCCTTGTTCATCCTGCCAGTCTGGAGCCACATGTTGGGTCTAATGCCCAGCGCCTCCCAGGCTCCTGCTCAAGCCTAGAATGTGGAATGATGGATCCAAATTTTCCTGCGGTAAGCCAGCATGAACCCACATCCCCTGTATGTCGCTGGCCTGCTGTCAAAATTACCTTTCCTACTCGTCTGCAGAGGTGTGAATATTATTGCCATGGCTCTTGGCAATTGTGCAGACGATCCTTTACTTCGCATCCCACAGCTCTGAGAAGAGCTCAATCTTGTCTGTGTTTGTATTTTTGCATGGAATTTTCTAAATTTCGGAAATACAAATACACAGCACAGCAAGGTTTGTGTTCACACTGGTTCTAGCACCCCTACTCAACAGTACGTTCAAATAGTAAAGCAAGACGTTTCTTTGAGCAAATTCAATCTTTGCTGAGTTT
Organism: Pygoscelis adeliae; assembly: GCF_000699105.1. Taxonomy (NCBI): domain Eukaryota; kingdom Metazoa; phylum Chordata; class Aves; order Sphenisciformes; family Spheniscidae; genus Pygoscelis; species Pygoscelis adeliae. Next base: position 6,611,823 of record NW_008824233.1, on the reverse strand, counting down.
TCCTTTCTCTTCCTTCCAGAAGCTCATAAAATAAGTATAATAATGAATGGAGAGGACTAAACCAAAGAAAAATCTTACTTTAGAATTATTAGAGGACAGGAAAGATAGCATGCTGCTTTTTGGAATAAAGCAGACATTCAAAGCTCCTTGTGCTGTGAAGCAAAATCATGTAAATGCTTGCTTCACAAATACATCTGGTCATGGGGATAGACATATCCACCATAGACACATAGCTTTTGGAGCTGGTTCCTGCATCTCTTGTCTCTTAAGCCTCTCCAATACAGGTCATGCAGGGAAAGAAGTGGATGTCAGGGAGGAGTTTAATTTACATCTGCTCTTGCCCAGCACAGAGTCCAACAGAGACAATATGTCACCAGCTTAGGTTTGAGGAGCTCTTTGGCTGTTCCATTTCTGCCTGCGAGTGATTTGGACTATTATATACGGTTAGGAAGCTTATAACTCAGTTTCCTCCAGCCGTAGGATGAAATGTTACTTTGGAATGGTGATTTACATTGAGATTAATCACAATCATGGCCGTGGCAAACTGCTGCCCTGTTTTGTTCTAGTGATTTCATTGTACTGCACATATTAAGTCAAAGATGACTGAGTTTGTATTCTTGGTATTGCTTGAAAGTAACCATACTGCTGCTATTACATGTCGGCTGCCTGAGTTAAGTGATTATATGGTTATTTAATGTAGCTATGTGGTAAGCCTTATGTCATTATAATGATTCAATTGTTACAGTCCTAAATAAAAGTGGACAATTTGGATCAGGAGCCTGAACATCTGACAAGCTGTGTGGTGTCTAGATCCAAAGTTATGGTTTAGCGCGCTGTACATATGTGGGCAGCTGCACCATTTAGATGTGGATCCAGGCTTGGGCTGGAACACCCCAGGCTGGTTTGAACACTTCCTTCCAAAGCCTGGCGGGTTTCAGCGTGATGGTTTTCAGTTAGGCCCATTTTTAACAAAAGCAAACGCAAATGAGAAGCTACCCAGAAATAGCACTGCATATCAATTTTCTACATCAATTTATAATGCAATGGAAACAGATGGTACATCCAGGCACCGTCAGAGGAAGCCATTTGGGTTTTGGTGACTATTCCTTTTTTATTTTTGATGGTATACTTATTCTGTTTATTTCCATTGCTGAGTTGTTCCAACACCTGTATAAAATAGGATACCACTGTAAGTGAGAGCTATGTAAACTAGTCTTGGTAACATACGCAGCTTTCTCAGTCCTGAAGTGATTTTTCTGACCAATGGTGTAAGTTGTAAAGAATACTGCTTTTTGATGGCAATCAACACCATTCACTTGGTTTCTACTTGCAGAAAGAGGGAATAATCAGGGATTATCAGGGATCCCGAGAAACAATTTCCAAAACCATGAAAGGTTCCTTCTATTTTTAGGAGACATGTTTTGTGTTAAAGATAAGTCAACAGATCATTTATTTTGATATTGTATTCCACACAGTATTTGTGTTCTACATTTTCTACAGTATTTACAAAAAAGGCCAGTATGGTGATCTAAATTCCGGACACATAGCTCCGAGAGAAGATTAATTCAGATAAGGCTTGGGGCAACACACAGCTTATGCAATTTACTGCCACTGCTTCCACTGAATCTTCGCTGATTAATTCAGCTGCTGCAAAAAAGTGACCATTGTTTTTTTAAGGGAGGAGCACGGTCAAGGTTGCTGGGTTTCATACTGATATTGTATAGTTCTGAAGTAACTCCCTCTAGTGTCTACAGCCAGTCAGAAATTCTCCAGTTAAACATTTTCATCAGAAATTGTTCATTCGTGAAGAGATTCAATCACTAAAATCCACCAAATATCTCATGCCCAGAGTAAAATTTACGGCCATAATGAACAAAAGCAGTGCAGAAAGCCCAGCTGTCTATTGTTAGCGCACAAAGACGCTGATTTTATTTTGAGGACTGAACCTTGTTTTTCCATTTTCCAGTGTCCCCCACTCACTGTTCTCTCTCACACTCTTCAAGTCTTATTTTACCTTGCGTTTAGTAATTACTACCTGGAGCAAATACTTGAATTCCAATCTCAGTAAAATAATAAAATTGCCAAGCTAGAAAGTATTTAATCTGCTTGGTCGTCTTTTTTCTACCCCCAAGCCCACAGCATTGAATCTTTAAGTTCAGAAAATTCTCTCAGAACAATAAAACCATTTTCCATCAAGTAAAGTTTATCTTGGGGCAATACAGGCAAATAAATATGCATCTTCTTGAACTGTTGAGTGAGCACCTAACACCAACTCTAACAGTATAAGATTCTGAGTACCCTCTCCACTGTACAGCAAACATCTACACTGGATAAATAGATACAAGCCATTTATCATAAAACAGTTTCCCTGTATCCATCAAAGGTAAATTAAGACTAATGTGAAGTATTGCAACAATTCTTACAACAGCTCAAACATAGAATAGCTTTGGAAACTCAGAGAAGGGGTCATTGGGTTGTCAATGACATCCTGAAAGGTAAATCCTGACAACTGGGAGGAAAAAAAGAAAAAAAAGTAAAAAAAAAGAAAGAAAAAAAAGGAAGAGCTCATGTTCCGTGCTCCGTAAAGAAGGGAAGGAAAATGACTGATTGTTCAATGTAGTGCATGAAGTGGGGAAAAGATCTGAATTAACTGAAACAGTGTAGTTTAGAAAAGGATCAAGAAATGTTCTTCTGTGGGATGTAAAACAAATTATTTAAATTTTATATGACTTGGTTTTCCCATTTTGTAAAATGGGGAGTATACGTTCTTGTTTTGTTTTGTCTATTTACAACATGAAGTCTCCACAGCAGGGTCTATGGAACCTGGCACAGTCGGACCAGATCACAGCTGCAGTCTTTAAATTCTACAGTATTAATCAATGAACCTTATTTGTTATGTATTTATGATGGTATGGTCTTCCGGATTAGAGCTGTTGGTAATACCACTGAATTTACTAGCAATACATTTCAATCGGGTTGCTGTTGAGAGTCGGTATAGACAGCTCCTTAGCAGCAGTGTGAAGACATGAAATCTCGCTGGATGTGCTGGCCGCAGAACCAGCATGTGACCTTTCGCTGCATGACCATTGTTTGAGGCAAAAAGAGAAAACTATGTAGTATTTACTTCCCAGTGAAGGACGTGATTAAAATTAGATTTACATTGAGAAGCAAATTAGCACATTATGTTATTTCCATATATCAGAAAATGGATGACTGCAAAAAACCCCTTTGTTTACATACCGTAATCTATTTATGGATATGTAAAGATATTTACAGATACTTACAGATAAGTAAAATAGACACAGATCAGGCATAAATCAATGCAAATCATATGTTTATCAATTGAACCTTATTTTTTGTGAATTTGTTGATAACCTATTATTTCAATAATGAAAAACAAGTAAAAACTTCCCACAAAAGAGTAAATTCTTTTTCTATTTACTATGCAAATAGAAGCAAACTGCATTTTCTATTTCTAATTAAATCTCTACCTGTTCCTCAATCAGGTAAATTGCTATTAGCTTCTTGCTAAGTTATTTTTGGGACTATTTTGAACACAACTATTCTGGTTGCTATAATTAAGACTTCTAAAATTAATATTTAAATTTTATAATTGCTGGACTATGGCATCCTGAGAAATAATAATTACCTGTCTGATTGCAGAGTTGAAGTGCATTTGACTCTCTTTAATCTTGCAGCCTGTATCCCTGTTCACTTGAACAATGTTATTAAGTTCTGAAGCTGATTACATGGGTTGGTTTCTGAGTCAGACAGCCAACCCTTCAGGCATCTAAAAATAATGTTCTTTTTCTTTTTTTAAGGGGGGGGGGGGGGGGGGGAATGCCTGTACCACTTTAAGCAACCTGAGTTAGACCTTAGAGTGAAAGCCCAGCCTGGTCCAACCAATTCAAAAACCTCACATCAAACCTAAAGTTCTTTTTCAGTGCTAAAGGCAGGGAACACAAAAGTTCTTGATCTCACCAGCTGAATGTCGAGCTGAGATGGATGTCAGTATCTCATCAAGTCTGTCTGCAGTTCCTGTCTTGATGTCTGAGACTCTCTAGGCTTTGATAACAGCAGGGAATTTGAAGCAGGGAACACAAGAAATGATTAAAGTAATTGCTCAAAAATAGCAAATAAGTCCATCACAGGTTATTATCTGCAGTGAGGTTAAATTTGTGAATGGGAGGGAGAGTTCAGTGTGCATGTATAACCCAGAATGACAACTTTCCTAGAAAACAAGGAGAACTACAAATCACTTTAAGGATGAAATACCCTGAGAGAGCTCAGTTCAAGACAGAGAGTAGGTGTCCATTACCTTTCATGCTTCTGTCTGAAGGTTTTCAAGAAAAGACTGGACTTCTTCAGATGCATCAAGGGACTGATGTTGCAATTTTATTTCTTTATTTTTCTCTTTGGAAAGCATGATCTGAGTCAAATGTTTTGATTTCTGCATATTCACCCAGCAATGAAGAGCAGCTCAATTTAATGAATAGTAGAAAAGGCAGATGGAGGAAAGAACAAATTCTGGTGTGGCATGAAAAGAAAAAATGAACCGCTTCAGGAGTCTCGTTTTCAAAACTAAAGGTCTACCCTCACCCTCTCGAATGTGAAGCAACCTAACTAACATTTGCTAGTAAAAAGCTGATTAAGACTCAGTGGAGAAAGACTGCTTCTCCTGCAGTGATTGAGTTAATGCAAGACTTGAATTGCCCTCTAGAAACTTCTCTCTATTGATTATACAAGAACCTAAGACAACTACACTCTTAATTAGGATCCTCAATTAAGTACTTAAAATTTGGTGGGATCAATGCCAACCAAAGCAATTACCCTCACTTTTTTGTACAAATGGAGTGCTATATCACGTCTTTTATTTCCTGGGAGACTTATCACTGAAGGTACAGTTCTTGAACTGAAAACAAATGGGTTATTACCACTTTCTCTGTTGTCCTGATTCAGGGACCTTTTGAGGGTCTAACATGGTCTCTGCAATACTATTCTTTTTTCCCTTCCTTTCCCTTCCCTTCCACTGAAGGATTTACCTCCATTCTGTGTCTTTCACTGCTTCTGTATAAAACCAGTGATATAGAGTGCAAGGAGATAGATTCACCCCTCAATACCGAAATTAATACAACTAGGCAAGCACATTTGCAAACAGACTCCAGTGCATCTGTTCATGTCCTCCCCTCACCTTCAGTAAAAGAACTGTAGTTTCCTCCTACATTAAAGTCTTTCTGTTGCTCTATAATTTCAATTGCTCATTAGTATTTTTACCATAGCTTTCCTAGAAGATGGGGATAGGAACTGAACAGTCATTAGGTTCCCTACTGTATATTTGTAGAATTTCACAAACCTTAGTTTCATTTTGCTTCTGATTGCCCTTTTTATTTCCTATGCTTACACTGTAAGCTTAAGAATATACCATGTACTAGCTATTAGTTTACATGTTGCTACAATCATTGCATAGTAATTCCATACATGACTCATTAAGCATCAAGCATCAATTTGAACTATAACTCATCAATTCTTTAGAGGACATTTAAAAAGAAAACACAGACTTCAGCCAAGCGTTCCTTGCTTTATGTGATTTAAGTTGTCAATAATAGAAGTTATGATATTTTCGTCTTAATTGTCATAATTTGAAAATTCCTTTTTTAAATCAGAATAGTAGTGCAGAATGGATTTCACGGTTTTAATTATTCCAAAATCATGCACTACTTACAATGATTAACAACTGTCTGTAATTATGGGTGCATAGGGGTTTTTCTGCTTAATGCAAAGTGCCCTGTTGAAAGTCAAGGTATTTCAGTGGGGGAAGGATATAAAATGTCACAGGATATGCTGAACAGAAAGCTTTGCTCTTCTGATAGAGAGTAATATAATTTTCAAATTAAAGTTTATTTTTTTTAACTGTCTTTCAAAACTGCTGATTTCTTTTAGGAACCATAAAGAAACATATCTAGATATGCATATATAGCTGCATTTGTTTGAAGTGTAATAATTATACTCAGTAGAATAGATGTGGCAGGATTCTCTTACTGACAGTTTGTGTTATGTAGTCTGGTTACTACTGAGAAAATAATAACACTCTGGTCTGTGTGTGTGGTGGGGTGGTTCTGGTAATCACATTCTGTTATTTTCTGAATCAGAAATTAGAAGCATCCATAATATTTACATAAAATAAGACAAAGCACCTAGCAAACTAATGACTTTTTCAATCTGAGAAAAAGGAGATTATTCCAAAAGTGATCACAAAATTGCCTTTGTTTTTATTCCTAAATAGGATATCTTTCTTGCTCTAAATATAGCAGAACTGGTGATCAGAATGGTCAATGAGTTTGAAGTATTTTCTTCAAATAAAATTTGAAAATCAGTCACCTAACATTCAGTTTTCCTCTAAATTAGGAAATAATTGTTGTCAAAGGTATAAATGATTCATAAATGGAGTTATCTCTGATCTTGAAGTGTTCATGTTTCTAGTGTTCATCTTTGCCTAATGTCAAGAATTCAGACCTATATAGATTCATCTTTCCGAGCATGAGAACTTGCATTCCTATGCAGAGCTGTTCATCTTTCTTTCCAAAATAATAGCTATGCAACAACAGTATATTTAGAAACATTGTTTCTTATAGAAAAGGCTGGTTTTTCTCAACTGAGTTTGAAGACTGCACACGTGTGTGTGTGTGTGCACGCCTGTGTGTGTTCACATGCATGTGCATTATCTGCATACACATTTCTAACTCTAATAATAGAGTTGAGATTTCCTCTTTCTAAGCTTTTGTTCAATAAACAGAAACCAAGTCTTTTATAGTCAGGAATCAATGATCATTTGGAACCATTCAAGCTGTACTTTTTAAGCCTGATTAGTGAGAATAGCAACACTCCCAATGAACAAAATTGTGTTTGTATTAAGTAGAACTGACAAAAGTCCCATTAGAAAATGATGCACTCTGCTATGTTTTCCTATAATGCCACTTTTTAAAACAAAAAGTCCTATATTTCTTTTGTCAATTGCCAGCCAGAAGCTGAAATTCATCCCAAATGTCTCTGTACTGGTTAGAAATGTATTTTATTATAAAGATGATACTGCCATCTATTGGATGACATTACTATACAAAAGAATTATGTCATTTCTCTCCAGATTCAGCAAGGACAAATAAATTCTGCGATTCACCTGATTTCCTGTGGAGTTTTATTAGCAACTAGATTGTAACAACCTTTATCTAGTGTATAACATATGTCTTATACAAAGAGCTTGGTCCCCTCTTTGCTACCATTACCAAATTACATGGAGAGAGACATTTTAGCATAGTGATAAACTTAAATTTAATGATGTGTCACTGGAACAGCAGCAAAATAAAAAACCACCAAAAAACCCCACCAAAACCACCCCTTAATACTGCCTCACATCTCAGAAAGATCTTATAGAGATGTTTTCATGCACAGTGTCAGTGAGTGGAACTGCGTCACTTGCTGTGTTGGAATAAAAGATCTCATTTCCATGTAAGTGGCAATCTTTTGCAATACAAAGAGATTCCTGTGATATACAGAGACTTCACAGATTTTTTTTTTTAAGTAACCTAGTGAAGCTTCAAAGAAATGTTTTGCCCATCTAAGACTGATTTTATTTTCTTATAAAATTTTAATTGAAGTTCTGATTTCTTTTGCGACATCCCTGCAGCAGCTATCTATATCTTAGGCATATGAAATGTGCATTTTAATGAAGAATACAGGTGTCAAAAGTATAAGCGATGAAAACTTGTATATGAGCTTTGATAGTTGTAGTTCAATCCTTTACTTAGCGGGACCTCATGGAAGTAAGTGCATACTGTAAAATAAATGAAGTAAGCTGGAGAAGTGTCCCCTTGTGCTCTGTCAGTTCTGGCAGTGCAGGGGCCTTGGAAGCATTGCTCTGCTACAGAAAACGGACAAACAAATAATAATTGCAACAGAAGACAATGGCAAAAGAATGACAAATCTCCTTTTTGACTTCATCTATTGCCATATCTTTATGACACTCTGACTAATCAGGGTTTTCTTGTGTCTCTTCTTTCTTAGCTTTCAGAAGAGCAAGAAATCATTTTACCTTTCGTGGCCCAGGAGAAGATTAGCTGACTACAGCTATCATGTACATAACCTCTGTTATTGTTGATGCATACACCACCGGTAACCGGCTTGACTTTTTATTTCTAAAATGGACTTGGGAGGCCAGCAGTTGAAACCAGCAGGAAGAAAATTCCTCTCTACTTTTAGACAGAACATATGTGACTGAGAACACTGAAGCAACAGCAAGCTGGAATCTCACAATGCTAATTGTACCGGCACTGCGGAGGGCAGAATTTCACTTTGTAACAACCTCTTTGATTTTTTATTACTGAGGTTAAACCCAGACAAGTTTAGCTAACTGTGTGCTAAGGCCAAGAGGAGCCATGACAGAAAGTACAAGATTCTACTCTGCCATGCCTGGAAAAAAACCATTTCTTCAGGCTAGTGTTCTCCTAGGTAACTATAAATGCCTCCCATTACCATTAATGGCATAGAAAGGATAGCTAATAAGTATTAGACTTAGAAGATCTTGCATCTAATTATACTTCTGCTACAGCATTTCTACATGACCTTGGGCCAGCCACAAAAAAAATCTATCTATGCTTCAGGCTACCTCTGGTAAATGGAGATAATGATATATTTGCCCCTTACAGTAGTGTTGTGAGGTTAAACTCAGGTTACTCTAAAATTAACATTTGTTTTCCAGTATTGAAATGACAAAAGCCATTAAAGGTCTATTGCAGTAAGATTAGAAAGGAGTTTGACTTTCTTTTTCATATGCTTACCTTTCCCCTAACACATCATTTAAAGAAAAAAGGGGATTCTTTTGGAAACAGTCTCTGCTAAACAGCAGCAGGAAGATTTGTGTGTGGCAAAGTACCTGTAGAAAAAGAACGTGCAGTAAAAGGGGAAGAAAGCTACACTCCTCTTCTGTGGAAGACTGCAGAACCTACCTACAGAAGGGTTGATAATGTGAACTCAGTGTATTGTAACAACCAGAATGTTGCCATTATTAAAGGGGAAATGTCTGTTGATGGCAGTAGTATGAAATTACAATGTCTGCCAGCTCCAATAGCAAAGGTGATATGGAAAAGGGGCACCAGTGTAATATCAAAGCTGTGTTGCGGGTTTTTTTGGACAGAGAGCAGATGAATTTGCAGAAAATGCAATTTAGATTTGCTTTAATACTAATTTAAAGCCACAGTACAATTTGAGTTACACTGCACCATACTTCCGATGTTTCTATTGCCCCAACCAACTGTCCTTTTTATTCAAGTAGGCAGATGTTTTCCATAAGGATTCTTGTCCCTTTCTGCAGTATCTATGGATTAGTGATACTGTGCAGTTCCCTTGATGGGTACTGACCAAGTTCTTGCTTTAATAAGCTCTTGCTCTTTGGTCTCACAGAATCATCTTTTCTCCATCCTAATCATAACCTCACCAAGTATCTACTGGTTATACAGTAACTATGCCAGCATGATATGTAAAAAAGGAAGGAAAAAACCCAGCATTTTACTTTCTCTGGTCTGATTTTCTATCTAAACCAATGCCAATTGTCTAACAGAAATGGGATGTTCCTCTAGCTGCAATAAAAATCACAAACAGGAGGTCTAACAATTTCTTCTCTTTAAACCCAAGGGGTGCAAACACAAGGACCACTGCATGCTGAGGTTGCCATTTAGCTACTCTAGAACACGCTACTTGCAACCTAATGTTGTCTAAGAAAGCAAATTCTAGCTTTAAAACTGATATTTTGAATGCTTGATTTAGTGCTGTACAGGCTATATAGGGTTGAAGATAAGGTTGCAGATATCTGTTCAATCTCATTTCTGCAGCAATTCAATCTGGGGAGGAGTATCAAGTAATTTTGAAACACATTTTATTCTAAGTCTCCTGGACTGGAATCCTGATTTTATTTATACTGGAATGTGTCCATTAATATAACACATTCAATTAGCAATACTAGAAATGTAAACAATTCCTTACCCATTAAACTGGCATCACACTTCCATTCTCCCCGGGAACTGAATGACAACTTCTCAATGTAATGAAAAACAGTTCTTTTTATTCTGTCTCTGACCTTAGCTGAACACATGAAGAAACAGCACATATGAGTGTGATAAGCTAGAGGAATTCAGTACTGGACTAGTACGTTGGGCTTAGTTATCAAGAAAAGGAAAGGATTAACTTCTGGTTAAATAGCAACTAAGCAGCATACTGACAAATTTTAGTGTGTGTGTGTGTGAGTAGCTATAAAATGCCTTCTCTGTGTCACATAGTTATTCTGTGGTTCAGGGAATTCATTTAAATCACACTTGTCCTCTAGTGGTTACTTTATATTCCTCCTTTTATGATACTCCACTTCAGAGGTTTGAGGTCTGGTTTTCTAAAGGTCTGAAGATCAATAGCTAGAACTAAGTCAAAAACATTTGTATCCTGTACACGTGAACGACAACTTAAAATACTGACTTTGCTAAAATGGTGTGAGCCAAGCTCAGCAGCCAGTTATTTCAGATCTGAGGACCTAACATCAGCCAGTGCCCCTCCCGGAGAAGCAGGGAACTTCTCAGCAAAAGAGATTAATAAGAGAGAAGACTCCAGCACAGCAAAAGCCTTATTTACAGTAACTTGTATCTGACTGCTTGGACAAGCGACAAAATCAGCCACTGAGGCAATATGGAGCCAAAGTCATCCTTTTGCATGTACCACAGGGTGAAGTGGAGGGCAGCATTTATGATTGGGAAAGGTTTATGTGCTCAGCAGCTGGACTATGACCAGATGTAGAATAAGGATATATTGTTTATATTGCATTTTGTACTCAAACAACCGTCGTCTGTCTCTCCAACAGAAAAGGCAGGAGACCTAACTGTCCAGAAAAGCAGATGTGGCTGAAAGGTCATTAGCAGGACCTGGCATGCCTAAAAATTCAGATCCTGCATGTCTCAGGTCAGATATTTAAAAGTAGTGGAAACCTCATAGTTCAAGCCCCAATCACTCTGAGCCTCAAACCCTCCTTCAAGAATAGGAATAACAATGTAATAATGAATAGATATGGATTGTGTACAGTAATGGAAGTCATGAAAACTCACAGATGAATATAATTTAGTATATCTCCATCATTCAGGATGATGAACAGCGAACATCCTGTGATCTTTATCCCATTCAATGCATTAGTGATAACAAACTTGTGGAAAAAATTACCAGCATACAGTGCAATTAAAGAACATACCATACAGCTTAGACACCAGGGATGGTGCAGCTGGAGATCAACCTTAACTCTTCATTATGATAATTCCTAAATTTCACTGGTTGAATATATTCATTTAACAGAAAGTTTGGGAATATTTTTGAGAAGAGAGAGAAGGGAAGTGTTTTAATAATTCACACCCACATAGATGCATTCTATTTACCTCAGCTTCTTAGTGTATTCCTCTCCATTTTCCCTCATTTCTTCTGTCTCTTTCTTGCCTGTATTTTTCCAGGATCCTCCTTTTCTTTCCAGGCTTTGTCACTTTTCAGTCTCAGTAATCTGTATTGAACACAAGCAAAACAAAAATTGAATAACTTTTAAAATAAACAATGACCTTACACACCTTCCCCCCTCCCCCCCAAAAAAAAGCACAAGTAAAACAGAGATTGAGGGAATTCATTTAACGGTACCAGCTCTTTTTATCTACTTTTTATTTCAGTCTGTAAAATAGTACTATGGATGGAAGGAGATAACTTAAATGACAGAGAGTTCCTGGTATAAAGGTTTTTTTCTTCCTTTTGTAGCAACCCCTCAGAGAAACAATAAGTGAAGCAAAAAGATAGCGATTCTGTTCTATAAAGTCTCTAAAGTTCAACTTCCAAAAAATACTTGTTCAGTTATGTGGTACAGCCTCCTCCAGAGAAAGCAGAAACAAGACAGGAGACAGATCCTAGTTTACAATGTCACTGAAAACAGAAATTATTTTGTAACTTTTATGTTTCCTTGGCCTGATCCAAATGTCTCTGACTCCCATTTTCATTTTAAATGTGTGCTAGATAAGTCCCCTTTCTCCTTTTCCCTCCCTTGACAAGCATTAATTATTTGTATGCCACACATTCCTGAAGGACACACATTCTTTTAACAGATGAAGGGAGACAAACATTTCAAGCTGGGGTGAAAAGAGGAAAACATTTGTTATTAGCCCCAAAAGTCAACACTTTGCAGGCCAGGGTTAGTAATGCAATCATGCTGATAATAAGCAGAGATCATGGCGAAAGGGAACAGAGGACAGCAATCTTCCAACATCCCCAACTCCACCCACCCAGCAGCTGTTCTGGAAACCCATTATCACAATTTTATAGCCATTCCTGCGGGTGCCAAATGCTACTTAATAAACATAAATAAGTTTATTAAAGAGAAGCTTATCCACAAACTTTGGAAGATTTTCAGTCATATTTTCTAACGGCTCAGTTTGATGTCACTTCAGAAAATTCACTAATTCCACTGCATACTGTAGATGTCTCCATACCTTAAGCTACATTTATCCTTTACAGAGCCAGCTTGAGACAGTAGAATTGACTAATATAAGACAAGGATGAAACCATGAGAAAGAGAAAATATTAGAATCATATTCTTGAAATATAGAGAACATAATTGAAATGACTAATTTCATTTCAGATTAAAATGAAATAGGATTTTTCCTGTGTGGTTATGGTGTTGGCACCAAAGGCATTGGTTTTAACAGCAAAGAGGAGGTAGGTGGTAAATTGTAACTGAATTGCAAGAGACCCAGAACTTATTTTATATTGGAGTCATCATGGATTAGTGAATTCAAGCAAACAGCTAATCCTTCACATTAAACAGGCCAAATCCTGAAAGTGTTGAGGACCAATAACTTTTGGGAACTGCAGATGCTCAAACTGCTCCTGATTTGGCTTGCTCTCCTCCTTTGGGTCCTGTATAGTTTAGTGCTGGGTGTCCCTAATTCCAGGTGAGGCAATCAGCTGATGATGCTCAGGAGCAGTACTGAGGTTCCCAATAGCTGCTCTTATGGTAAAGGCGACATTTACGCAGAGCGTATGTGTGGCTACACAGCATTTAAAAAGTTCCATGCAGTTTTATACTCAGTGCTTTAGGTGTTATTACAAAAGCCATGTTCACTGAATGAGCGGAACCTGCACTGTAATAATAACAAAGTATTTGCTATTTAGCTTATGTCTAGGTTCAATCAATTTTTCAACATCAGCTCTCTAGAATAATACTGTATGGCCCACAAGAAATAAGGCAGTAGATAGCTATGCAATTATAAGAATCTATAGATTTGTATGTTGTTTGAACCACAGCAACAACTCTTCATGTTCACTCCAGTAACGTTCAATTAGCTCTAACGAGTGTAAGTTTTAATGCTTAACCCAATGCCTCTCTAAGGATATGCTTGCACGGAGGTGTAGCTAGTAGCTGGTAAAATATAATACCATCTGATTAGAACAAATTATTTTCAAAACATAACTGCCATAAAAAGCTAAAATGAAAGGTAAAGTGACAGAACAACTGCTGCTAAATTCTATTTTCAGCATTGTAATTGGGATAATATACCATAATTTATTTTAATGAGTAACAATTAAGAAACGGTTTCTAGAGTTGCATGTAATTTCTTTCAATTATTAGTTATTAGTTGTTCATGCATAAATGTGTTTTAATATTGGCTTATCTGAGCTCTAGTAGGTGATTAAAGCCTTTCAGTATATTAATTTTTTGTTTGTAGAGTTGTACATTGCAGGGACAATTCTAGCACAAGGCATTTATAAGAAAGAAATCAGTGACACTTGAGAGAAATATTTCTTCAGTATTATGAAAAAATATGTAAAGTAATATGAGAAAGGTGTCAGAGAAAATCCTGATATGGTTAACACTGAATTTTGTTTTATCTAACTGCAGCTACAGTTTAATGGCCCCTGTCTTAATAAAATATTTAAGTTAACCTGGTTGCAGAGTGACTTATTATACTACATATTCTTTCACTTTATTAGGATAAAGAAATATTGTCATGGGAGGCTATGCTAACAAGCCTAGACATTTCTTGTATCGTTAAAGAATAGGTTCACATCTCAGAGGAGTGTAAAAACCTAGAGAAACTAGCACCTCTTTAACTGAAAAAGCATTCTACTTAACTTATAGAAAGCAGTCTATTTTCTGCTAAGAAGAATGACTTATAACAACAAACAGCCTCTCTGCTATCAGTCATTCTCATATAACACAATATTTATTGTGCTTGTTCTTTTCCAAGCTGGGGGGGGTGGGGGGGGAGAAACAAATGCTGAACAATTCTCTTCAGAAGGCAAACATTAACCTGACCGGAGCACGCTGCATCTTAACCTCATCAGTAATGAATCTCATGGGAATCAATGCCTATTCTTACAAATTCATCCATGGAAATGTTCATAACCAGGATATAATAAGAGATCTTAGTATAGAGAATTTTTTTTTTTTGTACATACAGTATGCTGTCAGCTTATATTTATGTTCTTTAGGCCCCCATGCGTCCAGAAAGTTAAGAATAATGAATAAACCTTTGAAGATTTTTTTTTCTAGTTCCACTGTAGATCATTAAAGTTAGGTTAAACTGCTTCAAGAAATGTTGATATTTCTAACCACTATGCATATGTTGCTTTTGCTATATTTTAAAAACGTATTTCTTATTCCAGTTACGTTTAGCCATCAAAACAATAACATCTCACTTTAATTAATAATTATCTACTGCAACCATCTTTCAGGACATTAAATAATGCACCATGATTTACAAACCCCTCTTAATTACAGTCTTTGTGGCAGCTGAATAATAAATAAATGTCAAATAGTCTTAAATTTCAGTGTTCCATTGCCCTGAATTTCAGTAGAAACTGACAAATTTGCCCCTTTAAGCTCCACAGAAAGGCTTGGTACTTGGATCATTTTTAACTATCAGATGAATTGAACAAAAAATAAGAAGCTATTTCATTTTACTGTTTCTAAACAAATTAAGTTTTGTCCGGAAAAGAGTGCTGTGATCAGCACGAAGGTTTCATGCATGCTATTTCTCAGGATGTCGAGCATGGGTTTCCGTGAGGATTCGTTACTTGTTTTTCCCTTGCAATGAAGCAAAGCCTATTTTGTACAGATACAAGGTTGACTAAATCCTTCTTAGAGAGCAGCACAGAGTACATGAGCAATGCAGCACAAGGAGTATTACAGCCTGCATAATAAATTTATTGAAGCCTTTATTTTCCTGTACATTTAAAA
>NW_008824233.1:6594183-6596447 GCF_000699105.1 Pygoscelis adeliae | reverse complement strand
ATGATTATATTCATCCTGAAACATTACCCTTCAAGTGTTAAAATGACAAGTGCTGATGAAGGTAAAGCTGATCAGCTGCAAGACTCCCACTGCTGAACATTATAAAGTTTCTGTTGTTCAAACAGCTCAGTTAATTATCCAAATGTGAAGGATATCAGGAGGGGACCTGCTGAGCTTTACAGCTGACTTCCAGGGAATTATCCATAATAGAGCTGTTACAGGAAAATTATGACAGACCCAACGTACAGGGACCTCTGCTTACCTCTCTTTAGGATTTGTGCAGGACCTTATAATCAAACGGAGTTAGGACTTTCCTCAGAATCAAAGGGAAGCTACATTTTGCAGGGGAAAAGCAGGCCAATCAACCTCATGGTGTTTTATCGCATAAACGCAGAGAGGATTCCAGAGTCATGCATGTTAATTGCCTGCTGTAAAGATGATTGGCATTCCTCTGGTGGCAGGGACTCAAATTTAGGTTCTTAAAATGACTATCATGCCTTGTCCACAGTTAAAAATGTAGTCCTTGCTGTCTCTATGCACGTTTTTTGAGAAGCCGTATGATCTCTTTACAATAAGCCCTCATAATGGGTGTTTCTGTGACTGTAATTTTGTTTTTTTAAGCTGTTACAGTCAACATTTTGTGAACCTGGGACATACAATTCCACAGCAAAAAAAGTCAGGATGAGGAAGGCTCAGTGACTACTAAAGGGTGTGAAAGAATAAGTAGTATTGAGGTGAATTGGGTAAAACATGGAATCTGCTAGAATCAGCTGCTAGAAAATGCAGATCGATCTTTGATAAATCTGCATAGCACTGGCTGATACTGCAGGAGCTAAAGCTCTATGACTTTTTATTTCGTGATCACAGTCACTTGGTCTAAAACAAAAGATATTAACTCCCACTCTTTCTTAACCTCCCAGAAACCATAATTTGTGTACATAACACAATGCTGTACTAGCAAAACGCTAGCTAGCTCAGGGACTGGAAGCACGATAGTTGTCTGACCCCATCTCGCTTAGCAAGGCTATTATGCCTTGTTATTTTTTACCATTTCCAACACTCACTCTCCAGTATAGCTGCATAGTATTGTATTGACCTGCATGGGCATGACCTGGCTGGAGAAAATAGCATAGACTTGTGATTAAGCTATGAAAGAGAAAACTGAAGGCATTGAGGAAGGTCCTACTGAGGAGTTAATACTTGAAAACAAACAGAGTCAGTTTATCCAAAGTAAATAGTTAATTGTGCATGACATAGAGTGGGAAATAATAGTACTACCATATCTTACACCAAAGTTCACCATTATAAATATATAAGCCTTTCTGAAAGGCCTATCACCATAGCTTCTAGACACCATCAATTAATCATATCTAGACATTCATAATTTTTCCAAACATTAAGTATCTCTCTCTTTGAAATATTATTTAATTTTGCAGTATGAGTTCTAAGCAGGTGCACCTAACAGCTTCTGTAAAATAATGTGCAGCAAAATGAGCAATTTTGGGTGTGATAATATCAGTGAAAGTTATGCCCTGCACTTATTACCATAAAGTCGTAAGTGGGATGGTATAATAATGGAATAGTAATGGAAACCACATTTCCATAATTGAGATAATCCCTATTCTGTAGTACCACAGGTTAATTTGCAAAATTAATTTGATGTAATAAATGGTTAGAAAGTTGTCATGCGACTAACCAAAGCCAGAATCACTGAAAAGTTTCTCTGATATAACCATTCAATTTATTATTTTTCTTCCTTCTTTCAGTCCATCCTTTTTTCCAGGCTTGGGAGACTGAAAACTATATAAATTTTTCTACCAAATTCTTCAGCGGTAAGATTGGAAACAAGACATCATTATCCTGGTTACAAAGCTGATGTGGCTATGCTACTTCCAGCATGGCTGCTTGTGTTGTGTTGGGCGCACCACCTTTCATGAGAACCTTGGCTCATGAATCCTGACTCCAGAATCAGTTCAAGGTTCAATAGCCTAAGCACTGATGGTATTGCCTGTGAAAGTCTTACGTTAAATCTGGAAGTTTAGTTTTAGTTAGTTTTTCCCCTCTTCCAGTCGCGTTTCCGTGTACTTCTGCTTGTCCTGGCAAAAAATTCAAGCCTGGGAATGACTATATTCCCCACCAAAACAGAGAGTTACCTCTAGAACACCTCTAGAAAAAGAGAGTCTCAGAATCAAGCCAAACCCAAACAGCAGCAGTGAAATGTATCACAAATTTGCAGTATTCAGCAAAACCTGCAAACCTTAGTA
>NW_008824233.1:6532776-6594157 GCF_000699105.1 Pygoscelis adeliae | reverse complement strand
AAGAGTGTCGCAGTTCCCTAATGGTGTTATATAAACACATGCTCACATCTATTTTTGAACTTAATTTAGTAAAATGGTAAAACATGAATACGATAGTAACACGTCAGAGCACATACTCAGGAGTTTTACTCAGCTCTTTCTGTTTCTGAGACAGTTTAATCTGACTCAAAACTATGCCTCTAACTGAGCAATAGATTCACTAACCTAATGCCACGGCTACTCCTCCCATATCTGCGGTCTCACCACAAATCAATGAAGAGAAAGGCTGGAGATGTAATGTCTCTAGCCAAGACATCGCTAACTGAGTATACCTCTAGCTATTACCGTGCATCTGGTCCCCGCAAATGACAGGCCCAATGTTTTTATCTTATATTCATAAATTAATTTGTAGAGAGCAAGTCTAGCTCCTTCAACCCAGAGGAACAATGTCAGCTTGACTGACTGCAAATTCTTTCTTAAGAAAAGCCCCTCAAGTGTAATTGCAACAGCATGACAAATGGTTTTAAAGCAGTGACTTTTCTAGGAATAACTCCTCTCGTGCCTCTGTTTATATTCTTATAGGAATCCTTTCCTTACTTTGCTTACAGCAGTCTCTTCAAGGCTTCAGTCTGTGGTCCTACTTATACTTGAATACTTTCTAGCTGCTTGTCCTTTCTTTCTGTAACAATTCCACTCCTTTACTCATCTTTTTGTTATTATGCAGTATTTCATATACAGTATTTGCACGTAACACCATTGAGGTATTATATACACTACTGTTATAATAGCTGTTGATAAAAGTCAGTGTTTTCTGGGTGGTACTGCCTACTTCATGGATCATGCAGTATTCTGCAATTCAGTTGAAACTGTAGAATCACATTTTAAGAAAAAAGAAAGTCATCTTTCTGGAGGGAAAAAACCCAACACTGAGTTTTATAATAAATAATCCTGTGTGATTCATTACCCAAACCACTCAACAAAAGCAAGATGCTTTTCAGATTTTATATTACAAGCTCCAGACAAAGATTTTAAGGGTATTGTTCACTAGACATGAAACCTAAAATGTTCCTAATGCTGTTAAGAATATCTCGGCTGTTTTGACTGCCTAATTGATATCTCTTTAAACGTCAATCTCCCATAAAGAAATATGATTAGCTGCCTGTTCCCTGATACCTGAACTGCTCCTCCTCAATAACTTTTTATTTAGAATTGCCTTATTAAACTTCTGTAAAGAACGTTGCAAAAGCAAACTTCTTGAGATATGTGTACGTTAATGCCCTGTCAAACACAGGATCTGAAGTTGATGCAATTTGCAAAGAAACACCTCAGCTGTCACTGTAGGTTAAGAGGCCAAAGTTCCAGGTTTAGTCATTATGAAACAAGAAAAGGGCTCACAGCAGGAAGCTTTTGGTATGTGAAAGAAACAATCACACTCTACTGTTACCACCTTGAGCCTGGGAAACCATCTAGCTAACTAAAACTTACAGTTGTCTTAAATGTAAAGAATATGCTTTAAATATTTGGAATATAAAGCCACAGCTAAAAACAGCAGCGTACTCTCACTCTGTTCCATGTTCTCCAGAGCAGTGGCTTGACATCCCACTCATCATTAAATTTAGAGGACTAATTGATTCTTCCCTTCAACAGTTGAGTTAAAAACACAAACCAAACTACCCCCCCCCCCCCCAAAAAAAAACAAATAGGGGGAGGACAGGGAAGTCAGGACAACTGATTGTAATAAAAAGCTATGTATTTATTGTTTCCTAAGCATAAGACATAAAGAGGAAAAATGCATGTTATATAAAATATCCATATTGCTTTAAAGTTGATTTTCATTTCAAACACTTTGTAAGAAGGATAAAGCTGCTTTCACAGAATTTCTTGAATCTCTGAAAATGAATCCTTGGTATTTCTATTCTATAGCCCAGTGATCCAAGTATTCATTCACTTAGAACATGAGGCCTTAGAGTTCAATTCCTTCATCCACATTAGTGAAATAGAGCCCAATTTTCCAGTGGTTCATGAAAGTACTTTAACCACTGAGCTATTGGTTATATGCAGATCGTAATACGGGGAAGTGTTGTCTTAAAAGGTGGGCAGACAGAATGTCTTTGCATATTACAGTTGATTTGTACTACTGAAAGGAAAAAGAAAATTTTGACTCTACTACCTGCAGTCTGGCAGATTGCACATTCCTGAGCAGTAGCTATTAGTAAGACCAGTGAAGACCAAAGCCACTAAGCTAAAGAAAAAAATTGCAGCAAACGCTGTTTTTAATTTAGCCAAGCCCTGACAAACATCAGCCTTCCCTGTCCTATGAAATTATGAGATGAAACCTTTTTTTAAGAGAACCCCCTCTTGACTTCAGTGATATATTTAGCTTACTACTTTACTCTTCTCAACCTGTTCATTTCATGTAAATCAAGATGGTTGCAGTGTTGTTTCTGTGACCATAAAATTCATCCTATTCTAACAGGAATGTCTGCAAAGTCATTAGTGTTTTCAGTGAATGCATCTTTTTGCTCCTTTTTCTAGAAGGATAATTCTTTATTGTAATCTGTCCCCTTTGAACTGAAACATCTCATTTTCAAGCATCAGTGTAAGTAGACAGGGTCTTCTGAAGCAACAGACAAGGTTTTCATGAGAAAGAATTGTATGGCTAGTATATTTCTCAAGAGACCACACAAATTATTTCTAAAATACACCCGGTATCCACCATCCAGGAGAATAAAAATCCAGCAGTTTCTCATGAAACAAGGTCTCTTGAGGGCCAGCTCTCAGGGCTGCTTCTGTGCTATCTAGCTAGTTTTTCATACTAAATTCTCGAAACTGAAATTGATTTTAATCAACTTTTTTTCCAACTCATTCCACATTCACTCACTCTCTATTTTTGTTTATTTATATTTTAAAGTCCAGTGATTTTGAGATATTGCCTTTCACATTTATAACCTCAAGGGCATTTGAAGTTCTGATGACATTGTGATCACTAGACTTTAGATGACTCTCAACTTTTATTTATCATCCTTGTCTTATTTCCCAGCAATATTAGGAGTAAGTACAAAATAGCCTGTACTTTTACTGCATAGTCCAGAAAATGTATCAGAAAAGAGTCCCGTATTACCTCCAGGAAGAGGTACCCTTTCTTATCAATTCCATAATTGCCAGCCCAGTCAATATTAACTAATTGAATTTCCAATGATTAATGATCTACCCTTTTTATAGGCTTTCCTTATCTTCCTTTTCTTTCTAAATCTTGCCTCGGAGGTCTATACCAATTTTCAGTGATTTTTAGATTTTAATTTGCCTATCTTTCATCTTCATCTAAACTGTCCCTACTCAGGTGTCTAAACTACGTATGCCATTTATTTCTTTTGTCAAGTAAGGTTCTTCATACATATTGCCATATGTCTTTCTGTCCTGCTGTGTCTATGCCTTTTACTATATATATTTATCAAGGTGTTTCAACCTTTATTCTGTTTCTTGGGACATATTTACAAAACGGTTATTAGGAACAAGACATATTTGTGTACCTAATTAACGTCCCATAGAGATCTGCTTTTGTAAGAAAGCTGGCACCTCTGCCTGCGTGTCATAAAAAGTGCTCTGAAAATGTATGTATTCCTGAAGAAATGAGGTATTTCAATAAGTGTGGTTTCACTGGATAGTCTCAGTCAAATGGAGGCATTTTGTTATTCAGTAGAAGCTGTAGATGCTCACCTCATCTGAAAAATCTGACCCTAATTTGCTTAATATTAGGCAGTCATATCTTAAAACAATTGTTTCAACAAGTTTGTGCTACAGTTTCTTTGTGTGCATGATGGGATTAAGAATGCTTTTCTACATCACCTGTAAAGTCAAGTTTATAATTGTCATAGAATGTTGAAGATGTTCTTTACACGAGAGCAGTACTATTTATTGAGCCAATGACTAATGCAAATAAAGAAATAGCCATTGCAACTGAGAACAATTACACACTGTAATCATAGACTAAGCCGGAAAGATCTGACCCCTCTGTGTGTGTGTGTATACTGTTTGGTGCTAATTTTACCCTACTGGCATGAAGCAAGATTAAGTCAAAGATAAAGATTTTTCACTATAAAAATTTATTCAGAAGGTCAAAAGATAATGGAAAACAGAAATCAAGTCCGTGCTGCCGTACATGCAGCAAGCACCCGGGCAGTCAGCATTGTTAAGCGCTGATAACTTCTGCTTCGGTGCAGCATCTAGGCTACTTTCAGCAATGCATTGAAACGTTTTAACCTGTAGAGCTCAAGCAAAGCAGAAACTTGAACTCTCAAGACTAGGGGCTTGCCTCTGATAGAAATCTTGAATGTCACTAAAAGAGTTAGTGTTACTTACCTGAGCCACTTACATAGCATTGCACAATGATACCTCGATTTGTTTAGTTGAAAGCTTTGATACTTTTTATATCTATCACCTGGGAAACAAAATGTGAATAGGTGGTTGTTCCCTTTAAAACATGAGAAGTGGTGGATTTGTAGCCTTGACGGCTGACACACTGTTCATAGCCATTGACATGTACAGTTCAGCGGCAAAATGTTGGACCTTTCTTTTGCTGTCCTGCCAAGATGCCTCAGTCCTGATCTGGAAAGAAATTGCAGATGAGGGCACACACTTTCCCCCTCTCCCCCCCTCAGTTTCTTCCAAAGTAGAGTAGTACTATCTGTGGTGATCTTGCAGTTTTTGCGACGTAGGGGTAAGACCTCTAGTTCATACTTATTAAAGTAAGTGGTCGAAATGCAAGTTTAAGAGTTCCAATATAAAGACTCTCTTTTATTTGCTATATATTAAATGAGCCAAAATAAATCTTCTAATGCTGGCATATCATAATGTCATATATGGCTGTGCGTTCACCATCAAATATGATGCTAATGGAAAAAACACCTGGCAATTTTACACATCATCAGATGATATTGTATTCAAACTGACAACTACAATTTAAGAAATACTTAGCCTATACTCAGTCCCCAAAATGGAAACTTACTTTGTTTTGAAATCACGTTAATCACAAATAATATTCAACAGGGAGATGTCTGCAAGGTTTGCTGCTTTATACCCTGTACAATAGACAGCTGGAGAGATAAACACATGCATGGAGAAAGAGAAGGAGTCATCCCACACGATAGTTTTGTGCTGTGTGATGTGGACAGTCTGGACCAAAGGCCTGCTAAATCGCCTGGGAAGCCTCACCTTAGAGCTTTTACTGGAGATTTTTTACTTCTTCTTTCTGTTGATGTAGCAAGGAAAACGAGGCACAGCCAGATTCCTCCTTTGCCAGCCATGGATACATTTTCAGTCACTTACAGTGAACAGTGAAACTTAAAAGAGCCTTAAGATCTGAAATGGAGCGCCAGGTCAGCCTTCACAGAAATAGCAAGAGGATAAAAGAAGCACAAAGATCAATCTTTTGCATATAGATCACTGAGTTGTCTAAGTAACAGATCATGCCAGAGTATATCCCCATTATAAATATTTAAGCCAGCAGAAGGAAATATGAAGTCTTCAGTGTTTAAATGGTGCCATCAGTAGCATTTCTAGTTGTAAAAAACCCAGGAATATATGTTGAACATCCGATGAACTGCTAGTAGCCTTTGCATACTTACCTATCTCTTTTTCACCTGAAATTAGTGTGTAATAACAAGCAAGCTGCTTTCTGGCTAGAGTTTTTTGATTGCTATATAAAAACTTTGAGTTGACTTTTAGGACCAATTGCAAAAGAGTATAGAAGAGTAACCAGGATCCCCTTGAGCATAAACACCGACTGATTTGGGCACATGGTGCACTCAGGAGCAAGGTGTGCTCCACTGCAGAACACCTGTTGCCAGATTAGATCATTTTTACTGATAGATACGTGAGGTCCTCTTTAGTAACACAAGAGGTGATTAGTGCTGTAATAATCCAGCTACCCTAAAGTCAAACAACAAAAAAATGGAGTAGACTAGATGCAGGCCAAAATTTTGGAGGTGATTTGAAAATGTATTCAGTTCCTTTAGTGGAACAAAAATCTGTGTTATATGTGAAAAATCACTCACAAATATTACACATATATTAAGTAAGCACTGTAGTACCCAGACTGAGAGCCCCTTTCTCCCATGCCCAACCACTTTTTTTCCCCCTAAAACCCATCAGAACAATAAAATTAATGCAAAATTACTTGTTACTAATTGCTTATATTTGCAGACAGCAATCCATGCAGTTCTGGAGTCCTGGCAGCAAGTTAATGAGGTCTGAGTATTCAATAACGGAGATAAAACTGACCCAGAGAAACAACAGAGCTGTCAGGCTGTCATTTCTAACAGGCAGCATAATGAAACCTATAACAGAGGGCAGTTAAGAATAAATGAACAATAATAATCTGGTTGGAAATAACAATCTAACAAGTATTTTCCTTATTTAAGGATAGCCTTTCTTAACTCAGTGAATTGTTTATGTATTCAGTTATTTGACAGATATGCAGCAAAGGCAGTAACCACATGGAATAAATGTGTACGTATTTAGCATTTTTTTTGCAGGGCACAACAGTATTTAATTTTAAAGACAAATTCTCCAGAAGAATAATTAATTCCATGCAACTCAAGTATTACAGCAACAGTACTCCTCACAGGGTTGAACAGTATTTAAATATATACTGTTTGAATTCTGACCTCAGTGCTCCCAATAGGAAGATGACAAAAAATGAAAGTACATAATTGCTGAATAGTAAATCTATTGTTTGGATAATACTCTAGACACACACACAAAAAAGGGATGTTCATTATAGAGAGGATGTGGAAATTGGTCTCCATCAGAAATTAATTTCTCCTCTAAAATCCGAGTCAAGGGGAGGAAATGAACCTAAATTCCTCCTCTCCCAAAAAGGAAAATCTGCCTATATTTCCTCAGGTGTGCTTAGCATTCAGTAAACCTTCCAGTGGGTCCCGAGGCATCAGCTCCCCTAATATGTCTCTATATGCTCTAGGGTTTCTAATGCACCCAGCATCCAGTCTGCAGCAGACAGTGCGGAAGCCTGGATGTGGGTTTGAGAGGACCCGCGCGCTCTGGAGGGAAGGCACCGGGGCAACCCCTGCACAAAGAGAATTTGGGAGTGGCAGCAGCAGATCTAATTGATTGTTTCAGCGTAGCGGCTGTCGTCTTAAATATCCAGCATTTAAGATTCAAGGGGCTTTTATGTTCTCTTATTCAGCATACATTTGAAACAAAGGAAAACAAATAGAAGCTGTTACAGCATTAATCTAACAGTTTCTTGTTGTAAACAGATATTACTGATTCCAGACCGTGAGTAACTCACATCACTGACAATGGATAATAACGCCCTTCGTCTCTGCTACAAACTAAGAAACCATCTTTGTACAGCCTAATTCCTACAACACAACTAAACCATGGGAACACAATACTTAATGTAGCAGAGCTATGTGTTTAGTTGAAAATGAATTCTGCTAGTGCATAACACGGGAAGTGCATGCAGACGTTTTCAAAGCAGGATGCAGTCTTCCAGTCCCACAGCTTTTACTGGAGTGAATGAAAGACTCGCATATTATCACCGAGCACCAGAACTGTGAGACTGTATCATCACTCACAGGGCCTAGCATCCTTCCAGCACTGTCAACACAAAGACCCTTGCTGATTATCCTGCTACTCTGGGCTCTCATTACGTACAGCGATATTGAAAATAAGGGATGAAAACCATTATCACTTACTAGTATTATAACTAGGGGTTCCTATAGACTCTGCTTTAAACAGGCAAGTACAGTAAAAAATTGTTTTAATTTAAATAAACTCCCTGAAAATTAGCAAAGAAATATAATAAGCCTGGTCAAAATTTGTCGTGTTTTTTTATTTTTTGTGAGTATTATGGCGCTTTCTTCCTGGATACTATAAGAATGTCAGGTTTTTGTAAGCAGTTCTTTATGCCTGCAAATATCAGGGCTTAGAAAACAGATGTGTGTTATCTTTTTAAATCTAAGAAGGATGTTCTTGCAGTTCGTACTTGGCTTAACGTCAAATACCATAAGCTAATATGATCTCTACTTGTGCATAAACGTACTCTTGAAAGATGTGGTCTGTTTGGTTTCCATTGTTATTTCCATCATTGTTATGAAACACATCTGTTATGCATAATGCTATGTTAAGTAAAAAAACAAAGTACAATATATTTTCAAAGTTGTGGTTTCTGTTGGTTTTGGGGTGTTTTTTGGATTATTAGTTCAGACCCCGCATAGAATAATATTTACAGCCTGGTAAACAGGGACCAGTGTCAGAAAACTGTTCCCATATGCCTGGAGTTGGAGAAGTCACAAAACAGTGTTTGCCACTGTTGCCAACACTAGTCATTTTTTTTAGTTTAGCTGAATTTATTTTCCCCTTGAAGAAAATAACAGCTGCAACTGCACGGAGGTTTCTTTTCGCTTCCAGAACTTAAACAAGCTGAATTTTGAACGGCGATATGCATTGAATAAAGGACAGCAACATTTTCCTTAGCCACCGCTGATTGGAATCTATACCTTCCTTCACCATGTGAAGGAAAAATGTAGCTGATATTTCCCTCTACATGATAAGGGAACATTTCCAGTGTTCCGTTGCTCATCACGCTTTCACATGTGGTGACACCTTTATGTGCTTTAAGAATCAGTAAGCTTGGGTTTCAGGTCATTGTGAAATGCCGAAATAGCTCCTGAGAGTACTGAAAGTCCTTCCCTCTGCCAGTAGCTTATGCAATTTGTTAATTAAGGCTACCATGAATATTTGTGAATCTAACTTCATGTGTCCCGAAATGGAACATTTAATCTTTAAGCATGTTAAAAATGAAGAAGCACAGAAAAATAAGAAAAAAATTCTCAAAAATGAAGCTTCTAGAAGGAAGAGAAATAAGGACCTTTGTTTTTTCTCTCTCTTTTTAAAGCAATCTTTAAAAATATAAAACACTTAGATTCATATCTTTCCTCTGTGTGAGATGACCCACCATAATGCTTTACGCTAGACTGAATCATTCACAAATGCACCGATAGATGGAACTTTGTATGAACTACTTAAATAGTAATTGTATCAGATACCAAAAATAAAAATAACTACAATCTGGAGCCTAGGACATTTGCCTGGTAGGTGGAATACGATGGGTATAAGCTGCTGAAAAGAGAACTGACACACAGTCCTCTATTTCATAGGAGAACACCCTAACCTATGAGATATTGAGGGAAATGAGGATAAATTACCATTTTCATTCTATGGCAGTTTTGTGAATGTAGTCCTTCATTTCCTTGGCTTTTATTGCAACTGTTGAAACATTTCTCAGTATTTCAAAATACCATTTCAGCATTGCATTCTCATTTCAGCTATTCTGAAAGTGCATTTTTGAGGAACAAATAAAGTAAAAGAAAAATATCATTCCGCTCAACTTCTGAGTGATCTGATTGCTTTGTATCATCCCATTGTCTGGTCAGCATCTAAAATAAGTTTCTGAAGTTACAGCATATACAGTTTGCGGTGCATAGCAAAAGGTTGGTAAGGGTATTCCTTACAGTTAGCTTTAGAGCTGATGATAGAGTTTTCAATATTTTGGGAAGACAATATAATATGATTTCAGTGAAGAATTTACAACTTGTCATGCTGATCCAAGCATTCCATTTTCAAAATAATTGCTAAACAAACTATGTGGAGACCTCCTAATTTATTTTAGTATTTAAAACAAAACAAACTGAAAAAATACACTGAAATGTTGTGAAAAGAGCCTCCTGCTCCTAAGATTAATAAAACCAACCAAACAAACAAAACACCCAACTCTTTTCCAACTTGAACAGTGTTTACATAATAAGACTGTATAAAACAAATATATGGTCACTTTTCTGTCACTCTTAAAAGCCAATTGTTTATCATGAGAAATTTATTTTAATTTTAACCTAGCTGAAGCTAAATCTACACTATCAATATTCAGAAAGATGATGTTCTTGCACAAATGTTAGGAACATCAGAATTTTCATTAGCTTTTCTTTGTTATTTCCACCCCTTTTTCATTTTTCGTCTGTCCCCATGATTGTTTTCCTCTGTCCTTTATTAACTTAATTTTTTCAGGTTATCTTCCATTTTGTCTCTGCTATATTTTGTGTTAAATTGTCCCTTAAATAAAATAGGAATTAAGTTTTAGCTCCAGCTGAGGGAATCTTAAATTTTCATGTCTGGAACTAGGCAATACAAATCTGTGCATCTCTCTCATAAATATGGCATGTCTAAGAAAATAGAAAATGTTCTAGTATTTATTTTTTTTTTCTTTCTGTTGAACAATATTGGTAATCCAACATGAAAAATCATGCTATTTAAGATTTCCACAGCAACAGATGATACAATTTCAGGGAAGAATACAGATACTTTTAAGGTCTGTAGCTATTTCCTCCTTATTTATTGACCTAACTATGTTAAGTTCCACTTACCATTCCAAGTCTGTGATCTTGAGGTGGCATCATGGAAGGAGTTAAAAAAATATTGAGACCTTTTCTTCTGCTATAATCTTAATACAAAAAGGAGCATTAATATTCCTTTAAATGCCTTTTACCCTGTTTTGACAAAATCATTCTTGGAGCACTATCGTCAATTGTATTTAAAAAAATCTTATTGCTGGAAAGGTAAAGAAAAAAAAGTAATTGCATTGATCTTGGTGCTGGAAATATGAGTGAGTTATGAATGACAGCCTGAGAAATCCTAATCAATATAAAAAGAGAGCTTTAAAGATCATTTAATTGAAGTAGAGTAAGTAGAATCTTACATGGCTTAAATAATGTCAACAGAAAAGTTACTGTTTTCAGCTCAGTACACATCATAAGACTTTGAGAGTCATAAGCACCTAATACCATCTCAGGAATTTAGTAGTGGGTAAAGATTAAAGCTTACTGTCTCCACAGGGTGCTGAGCTCTTGATTCATGTTTTTTATAACATCAAGTCTGGATTATTGTAATACCCTGTTTGTAGGCCTCTTTGATACAGTGGTTTGCCGTTCACAAGCTTCAACATGCACAGATTATAACAACTTGGATTCTCAGTGGAATTGAACTGTATCAACATCCTACCAGACTTGATTGCCTTTTTGTCAGATTTAAAATGATTTTTAAAACATGCATATTACCTACTTCTTTTTTGGAGCATTCAATGACTTTTTTCCAACTTTTTTTTTTAGACTAACTTAATGATTTCTCATTTTCTCTGCTTGCTGCATATTATGGTGACAACTGTACTATTGGCTACAGACTCTGAAAGCAGATGTGCCCTCAACATGACATGGAATATGGTGAGAGAAAGCACTCAGACTGGGATAAATATTATAAACTCTACCGAACAGATTTCTTAATGCATGTTTTGTTTGTTCTCTTGTTCCATGTTTCAGAGTATGTCTGGCTTTTAACATTCAAAAAGTATCTTTGGAGAATAGTAGATAATACTTTATGAATCTATACAAATTAGCTATCCCAGCTATGTGTTCTAGTGCATGAAGCCAATAAGTTAATGAGCTCACTGTACTACTCACAATTTCTGAAAAGTCATGGAAACAGGAAGAGGTAATAAGTGATTGGAGAAAAATAATACCAGCTGGTGATAGTGATACCCTAAAGAAAAAAGAAGAGGGTAATCTTTTAAATTGTCATTCACTGTATCTATTCCCATTATGAAAGAAATATTTAAACTAGGAAAAAAAATCAAATATTTAGGCTTAATTTCAAGAGAATTCAGCACTCCAAAGATGACTGTAAATTTCATTACTAAGTCTTCTAGTTAAATAAATAAGTTACTTGAATATGCAGGCAATACCAAATCAACATGTACTGCAACTCCGGCTCTGAAAAGAAATGTACATAACAGGAGTGTGAACAAGAACTGAGTGACATTTAATATGAAAAATTTAGTATATTAAACAATTAATTAGAGTATTTCAGTTGGTTGAAAGGTTTCAAAATCAAAATCCAGGCAACTACTGTGTAAGTTATTTTGTTTCTCTGCTAGGTAAGTAAATTAAGTATGTAGACAAGTAAGAAAAACTGTAATGTCACAGAACGTAATGTCAATTATCTATAAGTACCTGAAGGTATAAACAACAATTGTGCACATAAATTATTCCGTTTGGTCTATGGGAATGTAATTACATTTTTGCTGAAAATGGAGGGAAAGGAGTTATTGTAAGCATTGCAAATGTCTCACAAAATGGCAGCAGCCCTGCCTATTGCAACGGGCAAAACACTAGAAGCTGCAATGTCTTGAACAATCTTGTATTATTATAAGAATTGATTGGCAATTAATGTGTAATCCCATCTCTAGCATCCAAGATTCTGGTACAGCTCTGAATTTTCCCGTTCTTGAAAAAGGACTTCTCTCTCAAAAGCCATCTGAAAGAATATTCATTTTAGTTGTATGCAGTATTGCAGATTATATATATTATAATCTTCTTGATCAGAGATTTTTCTAATATATATAGAAACAGTAAAATTGGACAATCATATACAAATCTTTCAGAAACACAAAACTTAGAGCATTTAAATACCTACAGTTAACCAACAACATCATTCGTGGAGGCCTTTTCCTTAGCACAGAACTTTTTTAACTACTATGCCAAAAATTACCTTGAGGCAAAAGACATCTTAGACAAAGTTCTCATCAGCTGCTCTGTTTTTTCCCCATGAGAAATTTTTCATAATGATTCTTTATTATCTGGTTTTAGAATGTATGATATTGGCTAAGGTGTGATTCTTCCTTTGTGGGGAAGAGAAAGCATCTCACTTCTGATTTTTCCTGGCTCTTAATTAAAATGTAGGCATATTTCCAAGACGCATGTACTATGAAGACCATGAGATCTATAATAAGTAGCATGCCCATTCACGTTTGTGAAGCCCTAGTATAATGAATCTGTATAACCCTGGAAATTATGTAGTACTATTTATGGAATATGAAATAATTCAACTTCTAATTTTATTGGAAATTTTTCAAAAAAATTACCTACCTGCAAAAAATAAATAAGAAAAGAATATAGGGGGGTTTGTTTTGTTTTTATCAGAAATACTTCCTTCTCATAGTAATCAGCACAAAAAACCTTGAATCTCAAGCAAAGGTTTTCAAACAGCTTGTGTAAGTTTCATTCTAAACCAAAAATATACATATAAAGTTGTGATTATACAATTAAGGTTCTCCCAGAAAAAAAGAAAAATATTTAGTTTTGCATTGCAGTGAAAGGGTTGTGAGCCAAGAGAAGTCATCACATGCAAGATGGTTGATTTAATTCTAGATTTGTATATGGATTTACCTGATTGCCTCACAGCTTCAGGTTTTATTGGAGAAAGTTCACAATGCTGATCTCAACAACAAATCCCTGACTGTGATTTATAGATAAACACATCCTCCGAAGGAAAAAAAAAAACCCACCACAGTATTGGATTGTAAATACTTTCTGTTAGTTACTCAGAGTCAGTGTTCTTAGGGAATCTAATCTGTTTTCAGAAAATTGTGGCAGATGTTAGAAAATTACTTCCAGAATCCAGTCATGATATATCTATATAAGCTGATAATATATACATATTTATAAATCTCAACTCTTTCACAAACCAAAAGATGAATTATAGATAAATCTATCCAAAACCAAGATGATTTTACTGTCCTGTATATGTATCTGCAAACCAATGATACCCAGTGACAGCACCATTGGGTGAGCAGAAAAGTGTCTAATCTACCTATGGTTGACATCTAAGGAAATGACCCTAAATCATCTAGGTGTATATTAATTGAGTAATGTACAGGCAACGTGTTAAGAACTTTCAATTTTCTTTAACTTTATCCAGTCAAGACTCTGTTTATCCACATTTAGAAAGCTAAAGAGAAAAAGGAACAGAGAAAGAAACAAAAACTTAGTGAAAAAGAAAAAGGAGAATAGAATAGGGATCTAAAAAAGAGTGAGAAATAAATTCATATTGAACAATCCTGCATTCTTACTTATTTAGAGTAATATCTATCATTATAGGTGGAATTTAGTATTCTATCATTTATCACTGAGTGCTGACTGTCGTGGACCAGGACACTGACTCACTAGGCCGACAGAAATTCATGAGGTTCTCAAGCATGGTGCAGCAAGCCGCTGAAGTCAATGACAATGGTGTCTTTGGTTTTAGCTGTAAGAATTTTACCCAATATATCAAGGATCTAAAAATTCACTGAGGCCCTGATGCCACTAGAACAGAAAGGTCTGTAAATCGGTAGGTGATAGCAAACAGAAACAGTATAGTAAAATGTGATTATTTTGCTCTATGTGGCTATTTTGTTACTTCACTCTCATTATCTGCTCATCTCCTCTTGCTGTATTCCTCCACCTACTCATGGTGCCATCGTAAAGCGAGACTGAGTTCTCTGGGACAGCCTCTGCTTTTTTATTATTTATTTGTAAAAGCCTTGATAGAGTGGGACCCTTTGCTTTGGTTGGGGCTCATGGGTATGAGAAAGTAAGTACCAAATTATCATGAACTTTACTACTTCTCAAGCTCTAATCCATGTTCGCTTTTCTAGTGTGCTGTTATAAAAGCAAACTTGTTAAAGCTTTCACAAAAATATAAACAAACATTTTATTAGATACAGATGGTCAAATACAGTCTTAAAATCTAATTTTCTGCTAACCAACTATCTTCAACAATTTAGTTTCAAAACCTTCTTTTATTTTCTTCTCTTCCTCTGTTTGCAATGGTCTGAGAGGCCATTCTATCTCTTTTACAATCATATTTTTCTTTCCAGCAATTCCCATGTAGAAACACCTTACTTCCTTATTTTTTTTAATAAGGGTTCTTATTTTTTGTCCAGATCTGCTCACTTGCTGTTAGCCTTTAAGTCTTTCTATTCCCCAAACTATGGTAAATATTCTCCTAATCTAAATAAATGCTCTGGTTCAGACCTGTTTAACTTTTGCTGAATATTCGGATTCCGAGGAGGCTTTGTATATGCACTGCCTCGTGTGTAAACTATGATCTTAATACTTTCATAGCGTTTACTTTTCCTACTACAGAGGTAAAATTTAAATATAACATCTAAAAAGGTATGTTGATGGAAGATGTGGGAGAGCACAGAAGCATAACAAGATCAATTTTTCTTTTCCTAAATTCCAGGCACACTATAATGGTATTTTTTTTACTCAGTGCTAGGGAAAAGATTCTATGTTGGGATGATTACAATTTAGTGTAGCTGAAAAGGGGCTTTTCTGCCCAAGCTGCTGTGGCTGGCACACCAGAATCATGGGAAACTAAATCCTCTGGTGCCATCAGCCCAAAGCCTCCACAGGAGTGGTCAAACTTCAGCCCACAGGTTCAGGCTGGCATGACAGCAGTTGCACGCCGTACGGGGGTTCCCCAGGAAGTGTTGTTAGTCCGTCTGGCCTGGCTACACAGCAATAAACGTGACTCTTTCTTACCCCCATTCCCCACCACCATTTCAGTGAGGTCATTGTGTCATCCCAACTAATTAGAGGTGCAGGGATATGGCACGGTATTACGTCATGCACTTTCAAACATGCAGCCTTTTTTAGTATGATTGCTTAGCTTCTTTTTTGTCGTATCTAGTTTTACATTTCCTGTGGTTTTGTTCTGATTGCATCATTTTCTAGTTATATGGATAAAGCACATTCACAGAAAAATGCTTTGTAGGAATTCCTTCATGGGTGCTTTCTTTCCAGATTAGCTTCTCCTTTAAAACACTAATTCATGTATGTGAATGTGAATTATCAAGTATGATAATCTCAGCTTTACATCAGGGTGACTGAATACAATACTGTAGACAAGCAGCCTCTCCATACTGATTTCCTTGGGCTATCCCTTTTCTCTACCTCTTATTCCTTGTTTTTATAAAAATACAGATTTCCTCAGAAGTTTTTTCTTCTTTCTCTTTTTTGCCAGCTCGACTGTTTTTCTTTGCTATAGCACTGAATATATTTCAAAATGGGTTTCATTGATGTGTCTGCTGGATCTGCTGCTTACAAAAACTCAGGTTATTTATTACTTTCCTGCACTGAACCGGACAAGCCCCTGAGTTACAATACGCTATTAAAAATGATGGGTATGAAGTGTCTTTCAATAAAAGTTTTCAAAGACCTGTCCAAATGTTGATCAGCTGATATAATAATTGACTTAAACAAACAAACACCCCCCCCTTAAGAGTGATGAGACTTCTATTAAAGTCATTTATAAACCAGGTATTCCACGGGATCATTCAGGATTTTTTTTATGTTTCACATAACATGATACTAAAACTTATAAAAGGGAAAAAGAAAAGAGAGAAGGAAGAGAGAACCCTGCCTGCCTGCCTTCTCTTCTTGACATACTTCCAAAGGTACATGCTCACTTTTTAAAGAAAATAGTAGGCTCAGTACTGAATATCCCAATTAAAGGAAGGAATCCCCAGGAAGCATTGTATAAGATGCCTACATGCCAGAGAGAGGCAGACACATCCCTGTCCTCACCATCTCCTACTGGCCGGTTACACTGCTTTTCAGCTGTTTTTGTGTCTTGCGCGGATGTATTAGACACTGATCTTTCTCACACTGCACCAAGAGTCAGCATGACAGAGTCTGCTTACAGAGCAAATGCCTAAACAAGGGACATGATGACATTGCATACTCTTGCACTAAAGACCCTTTGGGGTTGTAGGTATTCAGTACTCATTCAGTATTATTCTATGCAACTGAGTTCTGGATTTATTTTTTGACAGCAAGATAATTTACTAAGTGTCTGGCTGGCTTTGAAGTCAGTGCTCTGCTTTTGTATCTTTTCAGCTGCCAGCACTTTAAGTGATGTAAATATTAACATGAACTGCTACAGTAAACGAAAGCCAGAAAGACAACAGATTCTTCAGGCTTCTGGTAATTTTTTTGCACTTATGAGGGAGATTGAAATGTAAAGTCCTAGACAGGAGCAAAGTCTGCCACTCAATCCATTGCTTACTCAGCCAGCAAACCCAGAGGGCTGAACATCTTAAGTTATTGGGCAGAAGTAATGCTATCTTGCTGTTTATTGTAGATAATCAAGCATATTTTTTTACAGCATATATTTTTTCATTTGTTCAAATAGTCACTCTTTTGCATTAACAGTAGTATTCAGCACGAAAGCCTGGCAATACATAGACACTTTCTCAAAAACAAACCCCCCTTGACAACTAACACCACAGTATGTCTCCTAAAATCTCTATGCTCATGAAATTGATCTTCTTAATTATCCCCTTTTAAATTCCACCTGATAATTCCCCTTTGCAAGTAAAAGGTAGAGATTTGTCCCCAAGTGTTTTTACTTTTGCAGAACTCCGATTCATTCTTCCTACTTGGTTCAAATAGGACAGAAGCAGATGGAGTCCAAGGTAATTTTCCTTTTGGGCCTAGAATGCCGGATCTGTAAACTGGACCAACAGTAAATTTGTACTATTATTTCATATTTTACAGTGAAAGGAGTTATATCCTGCATTTATATATATGACGAATAGCAATAAAACAATGAATAGTCTCAACAGCACATAAAATAAAGAAAAAACAGAAAAAAAAAGCTGCAGTGTTGTATATGAGCACAAGATGTAAAGCATTCATTGGCGTTTAATCCTGTAATCAATGAAATGCTCCCAGATCGAGAATGTCTTCTGAAAATTTTTTTAATCTTAAACGTCATAATGAAAAAGCAGGGAATGCAAAGACTGTAATAATTTTACTGAGAGCGCCCAGACTGGTTAGCACCAGTGATAATTAACATTAAGAAAAGAGGAGGAAAAATTGCTGGAAAAATGTTGCATTTATGTACGTGGATTAAATAAATCATTAAATATTAAGCTGATTTACTTTAATTACAATATTCAACAAACTTACCAGCCACTTACAGGGAAGATAAATCAAACTGTAAGCGACTTACCTTTAAAGTGGGCAGAAACTTACTCCCATTCAGGAGCTTCCCTTAGATACTATTATTGTCCAGTGGGGTGGGGCTTAGATATCAAACATATTCTTGTATAATAAGGTAGCAAACATTTCTGTGCTAAAGAATAAATTAAAAAGCTATTCTAAAGAGCATTCTGATATAGACCTTTGATTTATCTTAGTATTCGCCCTGTAGGAAACCCAAATGCTTTTGCTCTTACACACACCCATTATTTACAGAGAAGGACCCCAAACTGGAATACATTAAGGATATTTTTTTCTCTTGCATTTTGTTTCCAGAAATCACACCTGAAGCACACCATCAAAATGATGTGATATTGATGCTACTCAAGGAACAGATAACAAAACACCGTAATGTCAAAAGTCATTTCATTTTTCCATCAAGAAGAATGAGGCCATCTCCAAACATATTAAAATATTATTCACTTTGACAATAAAACTAGTTCCAAGACATGAACTATTGCTATATTAGAGGAGGGAAGCAATCAGTATTTTTCATCTTCTAAGAATCTCTATAATACAAAAAATCCATCATGTCTAATGGAATCGGTAAGTACCTGGAAGGCAAATGTCTTTTCTTATTTCCAGTGTGAAATCTGGTTTGATACAAGCACTTACAGTTAACTCACTTCTCTAATATCCAGAAAAGTTTGAACAATAATGAATGAATATTATCCATATCTTTTTTTGAAATGACATAAATTTTTCATTACTATTCCATGGTGCATTGTTGTACTATTAAAGAGTCCTAAAGGGATGTATATGTGGCTGCACTTTATACTCAACAGTACTACAAATAGTAATATTTCCAAAGATTTTAACCTAAAGCAGTTAGTTGTTCTAAGTTGTTAACTGTTATTACCCACTTGCTATTATATTTTTTTTCTGCTAATCTGTTAGAGTTACTACAGTCTGTTACACTAACAGCAACATTTGTGCTACATAGACTAGCTGCATTCTATGTAAGTATTTTTAAATGTGCTTCATGTCAGATATCAAATCAAGCAATATGGGTGTTAAGAATACAATTTCATGCATTTCATTATGAAGAGCTTCATTTTGACTGAGTGATAATTGATAATCATCCTTCATGGATTTAACAAAACCATATATTAAAAAAAAGAAACGCACAGGAACGTTGAGTAAACTTTTTAAATTACTTTCATATGTACAAATCAAGAACTTCAGTACTTTAGCTGTGACTGACAGGCTAACCCTTTCTCTGTCAATATTTAAGTTGCTGCTGCTCTATATCAGCTCTAGGAGTGCAGTGATCATTACAGAGAGCGTTACGGTTTCGTGATTGGTACAGTGTACCTAATCCCTCCATGCATCAAGAAGCTGGATTATTGTGATGGAATTCCACTCTTTGCTTGGGAAAGACAAAATTCTCTCTGAACTAGGGACAGTTATTTACTTTTTACTTACTTAATACTCAGTCAGAACAGCCACTCCATATCATTTACTTTCTCCTCCACTGAGGAGGAACCTATGGATCCATTGAGTTCACCCTTCCTTTGTTCCTAAAAAAACACTGCTGTGTCACATATCCAGTGGAGTCGAGTTCCATAGCTAAAGGCACAAGCAAGCCTGTGTGAACTTTTTGTATTATATCGTTTTCACAAGGAGTGAAATGTGACTAAAGAGCTTAGTTCTCTCACGGTGTAGTTCTCTGGACCTGCATAAGATGGAGAAAAATACTATCCTAATTTAATTTGCAGGAATTGTTACCATTTAAGTTTACTGTCAGTTTTACTACCAATATTAATTACTTAAGCTGGTGTGACTGTGTGAATCATAATTGTAGGCAGGTTGGTTTTTACATGTTTAATAGAGTCCAGAATATGAAACGTATTGAGATTAGTTAACAGGAGACTTTACTGTGGTGCCAGAGATATAACATAGAAACCACAACACACATACAACTTCGGATCGGTCCATCGAAGAGAGGCTTGTTCAAGATCTCTTAGCTGCATATTTTATTATCTTCATGGCAACTTCCCACCACCATTACTAAAGCAGCCAATTCATTGCCGTTAGAAATAAATTTCATAATACCTAAACATCTATAGCTTCCGGAAGATCACAAGTGCATTCTACCAGTGCAATCAAATAATGATCTTGAAACAGCTACCTTTTACCACCAACCTGAGCTATACTTGAAAGGACATAAATGGATGTGTGTTTCAACATGCTAGTCAAAGCCTCTGAGCTATCTAGCCACTTTTTTTAGTTAAACTTTTAAAGGCTGTATAATATTATCACTTTTGAAAAAATGGATTTAAATAAACCATTTTTATGGTGTATTGAATCATGATTTTCTTTAATTTAAAATTGCTACTTTCTTTGTTTGGTGCATATCATTTTGCAAATACGCTCTGGTTAATGGGACTTTACAAGTGCAAAATTAATGATCAGTCTTCTTATTTAAAGACCAGTAGCTAATGTCTCTTTTCTGTGTGAAAATACAAGTACAAAAGCACAGCATTCAGACTGAACTCTTAGTTACTATGGCAATATCATGAAGCATGGTAGCAAATGTTATTTTAAAGCATTCTTCCATTTCCTATTCAAATGGTAGTACAAAGTATTCTCCAGTATATTTAGTTAATAGCAGATCAATGTCTTTGTTCCTCTCCTGCCAGGCAAACTATAGACAAAGAGGAGTCACACTGCTTAACAATATCATTATGGGAGACTGGATTAAAATAGTTAATATGGCTTTTAACACGTTTTTCATTTTAAACTAAACTCTAAAATTCCAATTCCCGGATTGTCTCCTGCCAGTAATTGTATTGGATTACATTATAACTAATATTTCCCATAGAAAATAACTGTAGGAACATAGGAATTACTACACTAAAGCAGATGTGTGGTCCACCTTGTCTGTTTTTCAGACTGCCTGATCATACATGCCCTACCAAAATGTGCAAGAAAACTCATATACCAGGTGAAAGATGTCAGTGAGATAGCCTCTACGTCTTTCATGTTATATGGGGCTAGTGAAAAGACTAAGTATGGTTCCAATGCCAGAACTATGTTGGGTAACCCACTATGGGGCTGTCAGATTAGCTGTAACTCCAAGTTATATTGACTGTAGAGATTTCAATTCCCAGGTGGAATCCAGTATTTAAATCACATAAATTCTGCTGGAATTGTAACTTAAAGAGTAAACATTACAATGAAGGTCTTCCTTACTTTTAAAATCAATTTAATTTCTATGAAACAGTATGCCTTTCATCTCAGGATAGGATCAGATTGTCCTTGTCCTCTCAAATTCATCAAGTAAAGTAAAATTGTTGTTATATTTGTGTGTATCAATCATGACAAATGTGGCACTGCAGCTTTGCACTAGTTCTTATTAATGGAATGTATTGGCCACAGTCCCAGGTACAGTAAATAAACATAGTTTCATCTGTCAAAAAAAATCCTAGTGTATATTTCCTAAGGATCTATTCCTTTTAATTCTACCACTGTCTACAAAGCTGGTATTTTATAGTTACATGGTGACAGTATTGCCTAATTCTGCATTATCCAACTTCAGTGCCAGCACTACTAAACTGTTCAGTAT
Organism: Pygoscelis adeliae; assembly: GCF_000699105.1. NCBI lineage: Eukaryota > Metazoa > Chordata > Aves > Sphenisciformes > Spheniscidae > Pygoscelis > Pygoscelis adeliae. The sequence continues at coordinate 6,572,671 of NW_008824233.1, read as the reverse complement.
CTAAGTAGCCATCTGCTGTTAACCCTTTCAAAGAAAGGGGCACTCATTTATGAGGGCAAACTAGCCACCTAAACTCAACAGGCATTAACTCTCACTTTGTTAAAAACTATGAGAGTCATATATTCAACTATTGGGCCGAGGCCAACTGTATGAGATTCAACAAGGCCAAGTCCCGGGTCCTGCACTTCAGCCACAACAACCCCATGCAACGCTACAGGCTCGGGGAAGAGTGGCTGGAAAGCTGCCTGGCGGAAAAGGACCTGGGGGTGTTGGTCGACAGCCGGCTGAACATGAGCCGGCAGTGTGCCCAGGCGGCCAAGAAGGCCAACGGCATCCTGGCCTGTATCAGAAATAGTGTGGCCAGCAGGAGTAGGGAAGTGATCGTGCCCCTGTACTCGGCACTGGTGAGGCCGCACCTCGAATACTGTGTTCAGTTTTGGGCCCCTCACTACAAGAAGGACGTCAAGGTGCTGGAGCGTGTCCAGAGAAGGGCAACGAGGCTGGTGAGGGGTCTGGAGAACAAGCCTTATGAGGAGCGGCTGAGGGAGCTGGGGTTGTTTAGCCTGGAGAAAAGGAGGCTGAGGGGAGACCTCATTGCTCTCTACAACTACCTGAAAGGAGGTTGTAGCGAGGTGGGTGTCGGTCTCTTCTCCCAAGTAACTGGCGAAAGGACGAGAGGAAATGGCCTCAAGTTGCACCAGGGGAGGTTTAGATTGGATGTAAGGAAAAATTTCTTTACTGAAAGAGTAGTTAAACATTGGAACAGGCTGCCCAGGGAAGTGGTTGAGTCACCATCCCTGGAAGTATTTAAAAGACGGGTAGATGAGGCGCTTAGGGACATGGTTTAGTGGGCATGGTGGTGTTGGGTTGACGGTTGGACTCAATGATCTTAGAGGTCTTTTCCAACCTTAATGATTCTATGATTCTATGATTCCATGATATATAGGTAGAAAAAGATTAAGAGCATAGCAAAGAGTGGTACTTAAAATAATACGTCATTATATAGTATCATTTTGATTACTAAGAATAAAAGTAAAATTTTAAAAGCAGTTTTCCTAACTCCAGTGCATGTGGAACACCAGGAAAGCTTGCTGTTCAGAAAACTGAAACAAATTATTCTTGTCAAAATAAGACAATAGAAAATAAAAATGCCCAAAGAAGGTAAATTTTTCAATAACATTATGTTGTGCATGGTAGTTCTTATATTACCAAGCCACTCTCCTCCTCTCTTCTAAGTTTTGAAGTACTACTTAAGGCCTCTCTTACAAGGAGCCTGAATAAAAAGCTCGCTGTACAACAAGCATGCTCATTCAGTTACATGTCCTCTTGCTTTCTATACATGCCTCTAAAGTTTAAATTTTTCATAAGTCACTGGTGATTTGGGGGTATCTGAATCTGCAGTTCAAAAAGCTGACATAATTTTAAAGTATTTCACATATATCTGGGCACATTTCCAGAGAAAGGAAACAATCAAAGATGATTCACTGAAATTTATTGGTTTTTGGGGCCAAACTTACTGCAAAATTACAATCAAATTATTTTTGCCAAGAAAACAAAAAGGGGGAAGAAGGAAAAATACTTATTTTGGCATTTCTGATACACTCCATTTTACAAAGGAATTTAATATATCTAAATATATTTAAACATATATGTATTTATAATCTAAATATATATAAACATATATATATATTTAGATATCTAAATATATATAAAAACATGTATATTTATTTATTTACACACACACACAACATTAGAATTTAGGTATAGTAACTCTTGCGAGTTGGGACACCAAAGCTAACTTTCTTACTCCGAGTGAGGCTGGGAAGGGCTAGGACTCGGTGTTACACCCTGAGCGAACACCGTGCCCCTGAACCACATGATGAGCAATAACAGCACCTCTGCCTCAGGACCTCCTTTAGGCAAGCCCAAGATTTCCAAATTTCCTCTGCTTAGCTAAAAATGGCTGCCACAGAAATGCAATAGTTCCTTTCAGGTTCTGTGAACCTTTTTTCCCCTCCTTACTTTCTAGTGGGAAAATATTAAATCTATTTTGCATCCAAGTTCAGCCTCCTCAAGCCAATCCTTGAGCATCCAGCATGTTTGGAAGAGAGTGACAATTATTTAATAATCCCACAGGTGACCCATGAATAAGGTAGGTCATTTTAACATTTCACATGTATGTTAGACACAAAGGTGGTGTGTCTCTTGCTTTTAAGTTATTCCTCTGTAATCGATGTTGTCTAAATATAATGTCCTTGGTTTCAGAGACTGGCCCTGTAACTTTTATTCGTATAAAGCTTGATTTTACAAATTACTGAGAACTCAAGGCTAGACATAAGTTACATGCTTAATTTTCAACGTACAGCTAGTATTAGTGATTTAAATTACATTACTGACAAATACATGTTTGTGTGCTCTTCTGTCTCAAGTCAAAGAAGATCTAGCAACCCTTAGAGATAAAAAAATAAAACAAGTAATCACATGGAATTAAAGCAATTGCATTGAATAAGTGTTGCTGGACTGAGACCTTTAATTTGCAAAAAATATTGGAATTGTTTTCCCTCAAGTATGCTAAGAAATTATTTCATTTTTATCAACATTTTTATTTTGTTGTAGAGATTCACCAGTAATTAATCCTGAAAGATTTCCAGAAACCCAATTAAAAAAAAAAAAGAGAGAGATCCAGCTGAAATTTGCCAAAATTTCAGACTGTGAACTTGTTAGATGAATGGACAAACATAGTGAAATTATGAGACAAGCTGTTATTTTCTGCAAGAATATTTGCAATGATCTGCTGATTTACGTTAATATCTTATGATGTCCTTAAAAAAACTGGGGTCAGCTGTTCATCATAGCTTCGTTCTTTAACTAACTAGTCCTTCTAGGCTTCTTAGGAAAGGAAGAGATTCACAGGTTTTCTCTATAGGCAAAAGATAAAAATTAAGGATGAAATTTGCCAATGTTTAAATATCTGTTGTTTTACTCATGAGGAAGATCAACCACAGGGAAAGACAGATAGTCTGGAACATTCCCAACGCATTTAAATGTTTCATTCTACAGGATTTTTTTCTTAGGTTCCTATTTACATTTCCTTAGCTGTTTCTGCTTTAGCTTGTAATGCCTGGGGAAGCCCCATGTCTGGTTACTAAAGTGGCTCTGAATTAAGAAAATCTCAAAGATATTACTGGCAGTGACTTCCCATTTACTTTCCAGGATAATTCCTTATATACAATCTTAACCTATATTAACCTTATTTTAAATAATTTAAGAAATCTACACTCCATCACCTTCCTCAAACATTTCAGGATCCCATCAGAGGATTCCAAATCCATATTTAAATATATGGTCTATATATTCAAGTCAGTCCAAAAGTCAAGTTTGTTGATGATTCATCACAGTTCAAACGACCAGCCTCAGACAAACAGCTAAAGCATATCTTTTTGGCAAATTATTTAACTGATTACAGGATATACCTGAGAAGAATTTTCTCACTAAGCTTTTGCCTGGAGGAGAGCAATAACAGGCTTGGTGCTCTCTAGTGAGGACAATTTAGTTTAAAATTTTCTTTTTAAATTAATAACATGGGTAGATCTAAGTGCCATGACAATACTGCTTACAGTGACAGCTTGAACAAGTCCATAACATCTACATTTCCAATTTAAAAAAAAAAAGCATTATGATTGATACCTTTGTGTGGCCTACAAAAAAGGATTAATTATGCTATGGCATTTCACACATCACTACAGAGATCAAGGAAAAAGTGTCTTCCTTTGCTTGGATTTATACGTGTGTGGCCATATATTCTTATGTTGTTAGGATTTTCACATCTTGTCAGTCATCAGCTATTGGCTCTGTCAGAACAAGCCACAAGACTTTAACAATGAATGATATGATCCAGTATAGCAAATTCCATTTTCTCATTCTCTTCAGAAAAATTATTATACACACCTTTTTCTTCAATTACATAGTTCTTTCTTTTATTGAAAGCTGACACTCTACTCAAACTGATACAATACATAAAAGAAGACATAATCCTTGTGTGGAGAGTTTCTCAGTGTAACAACAAAGCAAGCTATTAAAACTTCAGAAAAGTTCTGATTTTTTTTTCCATTTATACGCACATACATATATACACACACACTTCATATACACACACACATAGATGGAACTAAGAATATGACGCCAATTTTATTTAAATTTGGTGTATATGATGCCAGGAGGCATTATGGGAGAGAAAGACATGAGGCTAAGATGAAACTGAGTGGGGTGAATTATCACAAATGTCAAAAATATAAGAACATTCTTTTACTAGAGATTATGAGCACCTTACTGTAAAGAAATTGAATTTGTGTTCTAAGCTCTCCCTGATATGTATGTACCTCCTATAGTTCTCCTATAAACGTAGCCATAAAATTTGAATAAAGGAGGTTGATTTGCCTTTTTCTAGAAAGCACCACAAAAAAGAGTTGTATTTTGTTTGAGTAGATTTATCCAGTATTATTTTGAGCAGGATGCTATTTATTACTGTTATGTAATGAACAGAACTCTGGAAATTAGTTGGCACTGGGTGTGATGTTTTAAGTGATGGCTCAAGTAAAACAAAGTTAGCTCTTCTGCTAGGATGTGACCATGTATTACATTTAATGGGCCTCACAAACACAGAAGATCAGCCCTCATGAGGAAAGGTTGAAACATTCCACCAGACAAGCAATTTAAATTCTAAATGTTTACCAGAAGACATAAAGGTCAGCTATGTACCAGTATCTCTACACATAGATATGTTATCTCCTTCTCTGAAGGAAAAGAATTATTAGAGAGAGATGGTAGATGAGAATCAGAAATTAGATGCAGGCACTTCTGCTAGAAACAGCATCAGGTGAAATCTCACCCACGGGATGATATATCCTCCCAAACTCAAGTTCTAAAAGATCTGCTGATCAAAGGAGAATACTCAAAATAAGTCCCAAAGCATGACTATTCTTGCTCAGCATCCTTTTATTCTTACAATACCAATAATGTGAACTGTTAGGCTCACATGAATATTTTGGGATAACACAAATAATGGAAGTATGAGTAATAACAAGTCAATAGTCAGGGAGTAAAGATGCTGAAAGTTCATCAGAAAGAGTGACTCTGACTCTGGATGCTTGGATAATTTGGATTCCACTGTCTTTTACTTTTCAAAAATATCCAGAATGCTATTTTACTTTGGAATAATGAAAAACAAATGAAAGCTACACGGTTAATTTGATTTATTTCAGCCTCCCTCTAAAGCTTTGTTTCTCCAATCTGTTCAGTTCCCGCTACTGGTTAGAGTTGATCTCCCTTCTAAATGAACCTCTTTGGAGGGATAAATCTATAAATAGAAAACAAATCAAGCAGGCAGGCAGAAGCAGTGTCTCTGTGATTACTGAGCTGTGACAAAGTTTTTTATCTAGGAAAGAGAAAAGAACTCAGATAAACTCTTTTTTAAAATGCCTGGAGTTCTTAATGCAATTGCTAAATTAGGAGATGTATGACCACTAACCCTGGCATAGATTTAGCTTGGCAATGACTGGCAAATCCACAAGGGCAGAGCACTAACTGGGGTGAATGACGTAGCACATAATAAGCTATGTTTAATTGGAAAACCATTTGCAATAAAAAAAAAAAAAAAATCAGGATTCTGGTTCTCATTCTGATCCTGCTAGATTCAAACATGTAGTTGGAAGACAATAACTTTAAATGTTGTTAGCAAATCTGAAAACAAATGATTTCACGGGAGAAGGCCTAGCAATATATAGAAAAGAAGGGAATCTAAACAGGAGATGAAACTATAGCTTTTCTGTATCTCATGGCTCTAGAGCTTCAGGTCTTAAAATCACAGCTTGGTCAAACTGGAAGACATGATGAATTTGAGACCCTCTAAATTTTAGCAATTAGCACAAACAGAAGAAATTATATTGATTCCTTTCCCAGCCACCTCATCAGAATTTCACAAGACATCTTGTTTAAGTAATTTGAGCTGAGTTTGGTTTGCATTTGTTCAAAGTTTGAAAACCCAGAAAACTAACCCCATTATTATGTCTGACTTTACTGAGCTTTTTGTTGTTGTGGTGGTAATTAGGGTACTTCTTAACACCCTTAATGAAAATGGAATCTTTAGCTATATGCTCAGCTCTTGTTCAGATGGGTAAAGTACAAAAAAAAAAAAAAAAACCAAAACAACCAACTGTGGCAAAATAGAAGAAAAAGGAAAAAAAGTGACTAAAAAAGACAATGAACACAAACCCACAAGGGAATATGATAGATGTACTTCACATTATCTTTCCTTAACGATGTTAAGGCATTGTTGCCTCTTTGTCCTGACCCCTATTGGTAATTTTAGGCTCAGACAATAAAAACATCTAACAATACTAAGAATATGCAAGATGGAAACATACTGAGGAAAGAATTAGTAAAGGACCTCATGTTAGAGACAGTTTTCAGGCTGAAAGCACAGTTATCTTCAGACACTTTCAAAAATATTATGACTGATTTTTAAATATAGTGTCTTCTACAAAAGTAATAACATCCTATAATTGTTACATTCCCATTCCCATGAGAGATTCTTTCAGCCCAAAATTATTCCCCACCAATCTATTGCTTGTAAAAAGAAGGTTTGGTTTTTTTTTTTTAATCCTCCTCTTTTAGTTCCCTTTCTGTGTATGCTTTAGCACCAATTGATTCATTGCCCAGTTAAGTCAGCTCTAGGTACATCAGAACCTCTTCATGAACTTTCACAGAGCTCAATAGAAAAGTTGCCCAAAAATCAAATTTGAATGAAAAACTGGGACATCTGTCACATAGACAAGTAACCCTGAAGAGGTTTTTTTGTTAACCCTGAAGAAACTAGAAGAGAAAAGTTAGCTGTGAAAAAGAGCTGCCTGTATTTTTACTCTAAACAGCAGGGAAAATGAGTCAAAATATCTCTCAAAAATTGATATACGTTGTTGAATTTTCTGAAGTCAACACTGTCATCCTTTCAGCAAAATACTTGTGTTGTATGCTGCTTATGCAGTAAAGGAAGTACTCCTTGCAAATAATGCCAGGCTTTCAAATAGTTTTAGAAGGTGTAAGGGATGTTTAATAAATTTTAGTAAGAACTCTTACCTGTTTGCAGGCAGCCTTGCTGTTGACAAGGCTTCTTCTACAAGAACAGGCCCTGAGAGGATTTCCAGACAACTAGGGCAGGCTGCACAGCATGCTGCTCTACTGTATCCGTTGTATAACTCCAGGCAGAGCTCCTACTGTAGACTATATTCACTAATATTAGAATACAAGGAACCTATTGTTTACTATGTAAGTCAAAGGATTCAGCTCCCATTTTTTCTTTTTATTAGCAGTCCATTGCTATGCAGCAGCATTTTGAAATTAAGAAATAAATTAACCTTTACAGAAAGAGACAAACACATCTTTTCCTATAGTCATGGAAATCTATGTAAACTCAGGCATTGTATAAGCCAGTGGGATGTCCACACCTTGTACATGCTCTGCAAGACTTCATAGAATTTCAAGATGATTTCCCACATGCCTATCAGGGCACTACTGGACTTCTTCTAAATTGCAAATTCTGTACTAGGGCCATAGCCCACCGTTTTAACTTACGTGGACAATATCAGGAGTTTCCAACAGAAAGAATGCTGTCTGCTCCTCCTGCTGATGTGTTGGTAGTACCAAGGTACGGAGCTGCTCTGTTCCCTTCTTCACACTGCACAACTCAGGGATGAGCATGCTTTGTAAAAACATGTGCATATTTCATAAGGCATATGAAAAAGTTGGGGTTGAACAGGCTATGTTAATTTTGGTTTTACTTAATTTTAGAATACTTGTGGGTATAATTACTAAGAACAGTAGGTATGGCATATCCAAGTCAATATTGTGATTTTTAAATTGATTAAGACCTTTTAGTATTAGAGAAACGATGCTAATTTTCAGAGAGACAGACTTCTGAGCATTTGATCATACTTTGGACAGAAAATATTTTGTACTTTTAAATGCTCGCTTTCCATTCCTCTTCTATGAAAAAAAAGTTCAAAGGAACTTTGAATATTTGAGCTGTTCCTTCATAATCTCTATTAGTACATAAGTTCCTTGAACCTGAGCTATCACGTCTGGGTCTCACCCAGTGGAGATTATAACTTGTTTGATCTGGAGCTATTTGGTTTTGTGCCTCCAGGACCAAGTCCCTCTGGACCCATCTGACCTGAAAAGAATTGCTGTTGACTCAGGCATCCTTAATTCAGCTGTCAACATTAGCAGTAGTTTGAGTGAAGTTAAAGTTAAATCATGCTTTACCTAAGCTAGTTTGCTGGAATCCACGCAGTCTAATTGAGGCATAATTTTAATAAAAGATCTTTCACTAAGCTATTCTTAATAAACACAAGAAGAATACATCAAACATTAAAATCCTTATGTGTTGTAAGACAAATTTATACATGCATTTTAAAAACAATGAGGCATTTTTTTCATACTTGGATTCATTGTTAAGGCTCAATACCACTCAGATTTGACATTTCCAAGTAGTTATTTCTGAGTTATTTCATAGCAAAATTCTGACCATAATGTATATGAGAAGATGTACTCTGTCATGTTCATAGAACTCATGAACAACTGCTTCAGGTTCCGTGTAAGCAGAGACTGGGAATGATTTGCTAGGGGACAAGGATATTTGCTTCTCCAACTAGTATAAAGTAAACCACTAAGTCATGTGGCACTGCAGCAGTTTATATAGATTGAACTTGCAACTCTCCCAAATGAGCTTAAATATGCAAAATTTTATTCCAAAAAGAAAACTGTGCTGAAAGGCTCATTTACAAATTCTGTAAAGGATATAGAAAAGAATGGGATTTTCATTCTATCTATAAGATGTCCTGATTATGCTTGAAATAGGCTGTGAGGATTTATACAGCAGACAATAACTAGGTACTACATAATGGTCCCATCCAAACAGCCTGAGCCATTCTTCTGCCAGTCATATTTTCAGAGAATCACAGAATAGTTTGGGTTGGAAGGGACCTCTAAAGGTCATCTAGTCCAACCCCCCTGCCATGGGCAGGGACATCTTCAATTAGATCAGGTTGCTCAGAGCCCCCTCCAACCTGACCTTGGATATTCAGTATCTGCGCCCCCATTTTTGGAAAGCATGAACTATTGTGCTAAGGTTTTCCAATTAAAGGTGCTGTGGTAAATAATTAAAAAAAAATAATAATTTTAGAAGTTATTTATATTATGTGCTTCAGCAAGGCAGTGAACTGCCTTTATATTGCAGAACTCATTAAGCATCATACATTTAAAATTTATCTGACCTTAATGTCATACTCCTAAAACAAAGATTATAGGTCATGCTTAAAGTACTATTCTGGTAGTGATTCTGGAAAAAAGAATTGAAGTCTTTCTAAATATCCATTTCAGACTGACTTCTTAGAAGGTTGTCTAGCTGGAAGAGTTAATACAGTCTTTAGCAGCGTAAACAGGTGGATAACTGGAAAAAAGTTAAGTGATGGTATTATTTAAGATGTTTACTGGAATAATATATCCAAATCTATTCTCCACACATTTAAAATGATGTTGCAAAATTTGAGAGAATAGAGTAACAAACTGCAAGAATGATTTAAAGACTGGAAAATCTGCCTTACAGAAAGACATTTAAGAGGTTCAATCTCTTTAGCTCATCAAAGTCAAGCTTAAGGGATCTGTAAGTACAGACATGGAAAGAGGATATCTTATGCCAGAGGGCTTTTCCACATAGCAGGCTAAGATACAACTATATGCCTTGACTGGAACTTAAAGCTCAAGAAATGTAAATTAGAAATAAGGTATGTTTTAAACAGTAAGAATTATTAACCATGAGGAAACTTAATAAGGGATGTTCTGGATTCTCTCATATTTGAAATGTTTAAAACAAACCTCCCACTATGGTCATATCCATTAAATGTCCCTGTGGGGTAAACCAATGAGTTGATTATTTTTCTGGTCAATAATAACAATTAAAAAGGCACTTTCATGGTGAATTTATCTGATCTACTGGATAAGATGAATCTCCAGAATAAGCCTCCAGAAAGGACCTCTTTCTCACTGTTGATTATTGCTACACTGATAGTCTTATGAGAAAAAGGGAAAACAGGGTTCATATGGAGTGAAGAATTTATTATTAGCCCAGTTAATGCTTTAACAGGCTAAAATTCTGAATTATCTAATTAATTTAAGACAGCCTTATTGATAATACAGTTGAAAACGTCATGCAAAACATTTCTATTGCATCCCCTTTCCAATGCTCCTCTAGGTCCTAATGTTGATAGTTTCAGACTTCCTCAAGAAGAGTGGGGGAAGGTGACAAAGCATCCTCAGGGCTTTGTTGGGAGGATTCTAATGTCCCTGGTGAGGGGTTCTTCCTTCGTGTTGAGGTCATTTGGGGTTATTTGTACATGTTTTCCTTATCACAGTCTGCTTCCTTCTTAGCAGTGCCCAGTTAAAGCCTGGAAGTTGCAAGAGCTTTTCCCCCAACCCAGTGAAAACAAAGGACTGTTGCTTGTTATGAAGGGACCACCAAGGGGTGCCAGGCCATCCCCAAAGCCAGTGATAGCAGGGGAAGCAATGAATGGTCGCGTGCCCCTTTGGCAACTGTTATACCAGCTGAGCCCAGACAGGGCCATGGCAAGGCCAAACAGCCCTGAGAGCTGGTACTGAGGTCAGTTCAAAGCCTCTGGCTACCTATTAGTAAATGGCAAAAATTGCTTTTACTGGACTACATTTGAAGATATTATAGAGTGACTACGTTAGCTTCAGGTATCAAAATTTCATCAGACTGCATCACCCATTCAAGTCACTTAACATCAGCAACTTTTAATAAGGTCAGGAGCAGAGGACATCAAGCACTGTATAAGTAACTGAGATCTTAAAGAGTTGAACCTTTAGGTGCTTTTAGGACTCACACCGTAAGTTCTAGTTTTTAATTACTTGATAAAGACACAAAAAAGTTGTTAGTTTCTCTTGTGTAACCTTCTTAAAGGTCTTGGTTGTTTAGTTTAAAGAGAAATATCTTCTCTCTGTGTTTTTTTTAAGGCAAACATACCATCTAAGCGAGCAACCACATAATCTTCCACCTAATCTCCACTAATAGCTACTTTTGGTTCCTAGAGTAAAAGGCATAAACCCCTTATCCAGAAAGTTGCTCACTTCTCAGTGTTACAGCTTTTGGTGAAATTTATTCTTGATCCCAATTAGTACTCAGTATGTGTCCTGAGCCCCAAGGATTCATTAGCTTCATAATTTTCATCACAGTTGGTATGACTGTAAATGCTATTATTCATATAGAAAAATCAGCCTTTAAAGGGTCACAGCTGTATTATTACTTTTGAAGCTTAATCAGCACTTCACTGCAAAGCTGGTATTACTGCTCTGAATGGCAGGGAACTTCCTATCTGTATGGGGAATCTGAATGGAAAGTAGCTGCATGGGACTTCTACCAAAATCAAATGTTAATTTACATTTATGTCCAAATACTGATTACTTCAAACATTTCCTAGAGTAATTACTCACTTGTAGTATATCCCACATATGAATCAAGGGACTAAGAATGTTCTCTCCATCCTTTGGTTATTTTTTAAGTTTTCTCTCTATGAAAGTAACTATCAGAATCCTTCAGTAGTTGTTTTCACAGCCCACCTTCCTGTTCAAATGATGCAAATTTAATCTCTCTGATCAGCTGCTTCTTATAAACTCTGTATTTAATCATACATTTAACTTATGTTTCTTTAAAGTACATTTACTAAAATGGTGAAGTGTAGGAAAGAGTTTTCTCGACAATGCCTGTTACATAGAAAGAAATTGTGGACTACTTTTCAAATGCACCTTATAATCATTATGCAGTTCAGGCAATACTTAGATACTTAATTTGACCTGATGGCAACTGAAAGCCTTCAGAAGCTCTTTGAATTTGACCCTGGAAAAGAATCAATAAAAAAGAAGCATTGTGAAATATTAAAAGGAATACAACAAACACTGAAATTATTTCTAATGCTTGCATTAAAGGCTTATGTAGCTGAAGGCTGCCTGACACAAAAGTTGCAGTTCGCATTAGTGCATAGGACAAGTAGGGGGAAGTTAACATAGGCAGAAAATCAGGAGCACAGGGGGTAGGTAACCTCAGAGGAAAATCTTTCACCAGCACAGTGGGTGGGAAGAATGGAAGGACAGTCTGGAGAAGGCAGTGACAAAAGCAGTATTTTCCAAAGCAAGCACTGTGTATTGTAGCTGCTCTACTACTAATGACATTTTTTATTTGTACAAAAAAAACCACCATACATGAACGTCACAAAGTTCGGTTCTCCTCCCTCTGTTATTTTTCTTTTGGCATTTCTTCTGTTATTTTATTGGACACTTTACAAGTAAGAAGTAGCTTTAACTTTTTACTTTGGGATAGGACATACAAGCAGTATGTTTCATATACCTCAGTTGGCATTCCACTTGCATTTTAAAACAGGGTTTAGAAGGTGGTATCCTTTGGGGGCAGATTTTACTCTCAGCAAGTACAGCAAATTTATGCACAGCTTCTAGTAAAAGCAGTGATTGTTAGCTGCTATGAAGAGGCATATTGAAGAGCATTCTAACACCTGGATACAAACACCATAGCAGTGGACTGGACGTAGAAAAACATGAAAAAAATATTTCACAGCATTGAGTGCTGACAACGAGCAGAAAGCTGCAGTTCACCAAAACATACCTTTACATGTAAAATTATCTTCAAGCTCAATTATACAATTTATGGAGCAAAAATTGGACACACACACTGGGTCAGCTATCGCTTTTCCTTCCTTTGAATTGTTTTCTAGTATCAGATATCAGTCCTGAATCTGCAGAGCCTGGCAGTTTAATTTTTTAAAGTTTTTCTTACTTAATCTTGACATCAATGTGTGTGTGCAATATTTAGAGTGCTCCTCAGGAAAACTCAGTAGTCAGGCTTTTTTATGAATAGCATAGTTCAGAGAGTAAAAGAGACAGATATGTGCAGAACATTTGGCATTTTTTTATTTCTTTATATCATATACTGATTTTTGCTACAGAGGTGGGAAAACACTCTTGTGAAATAAACTCATTGAAAAATACCTCAGGTAAGGCTCTGGAGTTTCTCTGCCAAAAGAAAAAAAATCAGCAAGCTACAAAAAAAAAAAAAACACAAAGAATATTTGTTACTTCAGAAGATCAAGCTTGTTCTAATTAAGTCTTTTAAATCTGAAAGTAAGAAGCAGAGCAATCACATACTTAAAATTTCTGCAAAGAAATAGTAGACTTCTTCCGTTTTTCTGAGATTAATTTCCATCTGAATTGGAATTGACATAATTCTATTTTGGATCAGCCACATAGCCCACAGTCAACAACTGATGAGCGTAGGACTGAAGTGACTGGGTTTTTAATCTCAAGTACGGTTGCTTGGTAAATGCCCTGCAAAGACCATTTGCCTGCAGAGAAACCACAGTAACAGCTTGAAGTACCAGTGTTGTTCTGGACCACTAAAAGAGTGCAAATAGGAACAATGATGTATATAACTATATAGGAAAACACCTAAAATCTAATCCTGCCTTCCTAGAAGCCAGTATCAAAACCTTGTTGATTTCAGAGAATCGATACTGTCTTTCTTAAAGACAATGGAACGGAAGGCACCTTGCAGAATTAAATAATCTCACATGGAATACTTAATGATAAAAACTTCTAATCAATGATGTAAATGCACAAAACAGACCATAAGGAATGAGCTTTGAAAAATTAAAACTGAAGAGGATTAATTTTTTTCAATAGTTTTCACTGGGATTTTTTTCAGCTATGTTATTGCCAGTGCCAGAACCATTATTTAAGAATTGCTACATTGAAAGTACATAATTAAAACCTCTATTATGCACCAGAAATGGTTTCTGCTTTACTTCCAAGTTATAGGATTATTGCAATTTTTTTTCTCTTAATTAAGCATTATATGTTAATTCTGCTTTCTTCCCTTAGAGTCATTAGCATATAAATACAGGCACTGACTCTATCTGCAATTCTCTGTAAAACATTAAGTTTTTAAATTCCCATGGACTAATGATTTATTAAAAAATAAATATGCTTCATGAAATTACTGTTACCCTAACATTTCCATTAATAAATGCACATCTAGAATAGAAGCGATTCTAAAACTAATTTGGACAAGACGGACAAATGAAATTTTACATAATTAAATGGGTATTTACTCTTTTAAATGCTATGCTTTGTTTAAAATATATGCCTTTGGTTTAGAGGCTATTTTATTTTCCATTTCAAATCATTCAAGAAAAATACTGTTAAGCATTTCTTGGTTGACATTTCTTATCTTTTGTAGCAAATCAAAATATCAGATGATATAGTCTCAATATTAATTTTTGAAGATTGTGGCAATATTCTGAAAAAAGCTGCTGAATTGGAAGAAGTCTCAGAAATACATTTTTCTACAAAATAGGAGAAATGAAATATTCAATTGCCAAAAAAAGCAGGAATCTATGTTCTTCATATCCTATCCATTCTTTGTACTGTTATCAATTGAAATTATATATTTTTTTTTTCATATCCATTTTTCTTGTCATAAAACAGGCAAGGACCATGCATTCTACTCAGTGATATAGATCACATTCACAACATCACTGTGAGAGATGGTATGTTTGTTTTCAGTTTTATACCATATTCCTCTAAGAGGGGTGATGAAGAACCCCCTGGCAAAAGGGGGATGTTATTCCTACCTCCTGAGTTCTCGCCCAGCTTCCAGATTGGGGCAGAAGAAGCTGTGACAGAGTCACAGCAAAGAGCAGCATTCACATCTCAAGCAAGGAGCCTACGAAAAGATCAAGGAGCACACGCTCATGGGGTCCATGACTTGGGCACTTTTTGTTTCAGTCTACATTTTGGAAAAACAGGACTGATTTGAAAGAGAATTCAGAATTAACCAGCACAATCTTCCTCCTATAACTTGCCAAATGTCAGGGTCTCTTCTGTCTTACGTTGACAGCCTTTGTAACTCGGACTGGGTCACGTTTGTTAATCCATAGGGACTTCCCACATCTTCCTTTGCTTATGAATGAGATGGTGAGCTCTTGGCAGCTGACCAGAAAGATAGTACCTTTTCTCTGCTGCGTTACCAATTGGAAAAGTTTGTTACAGTTCTCTGCTGCAGACACATTCTTTCACATGCTAAATTGTCCGGTGGACCTGTTGTAGTGAGGTTAATACACTAAACCCATTTGGCTAGACTGCATAAAACTCTTTATGCAGTCTAGCTATTCGTATCTTTGAGGGGCCTAAAGGAGTTTCCTGTATGGCCTTTTCAATAGTTAATATATGTTCCACAACAGCTTCTCTGGCAAGTTTCTTACAGTAGTGCCCTATAGGCTATACAGACCACTAAAACAACTAAATATCCTGACGACATAGAAAGGGGGTTAAGATAAGACACATGGGAAACAACAAGCAATTCAATGTTCCGCATAGCCTCAGTTCTGCTCTGCAAAATCTCCATCCAACTCAGTCAGCAAATACTGGCAAATCCCACTGAAATATCGTACCAGAGCAAGAAAACACTCATTCCCTTCCTACCTCGGGCAAGATACACATAAAAAACACCTAGTTCATTCTCAGTGGTAGCGGTTATCAAGTGATGTCTCAGCTCTCCCTGTAGCCTTTTCTAGTCTCCTCCTCTTTCCACAGCATTTTATTTTTGTTTACTTAGTTGCACTTTTTTTTCCTAATCATACTGCTTTGAAATAGTAAATTATGTACTCTCTACTGTGAAGGTATTCAACCCATCTCCCACAGCACTCTTATTTGGAAAGTGTGGGTGTTTGGGCTGGCCAAGCAGACTGTTAGTGGAATGCGAACTGGCTGACAACTAGATCAATGGGCCAGCACGTGCTGGCAGCTGCTAATAAGCCAATGCTTGAACATGGGATCCACATTTGTCAACGTTTTCATCACCAACCTGGATGATGACACAGACTGCACCCTCAGCTACTTTGAAGATGACAATACACTAGGAAACCGGCTGTCATGACAAATGGCAGAATTTTGATACAGAGACACCTTGAAAAATGTGACGGTTGGGCCCACAAAAATCTCATGAGGTTCAGTAAGCAGCAGCAGGAAGTTCTGCTGTGGGGTAGAGTCACCCGACACATTGGTACACGCTGGGAAAATGAACACTGACCTTTCCATAAAGGACCTGGCAGTCACAGTGGATGCAGGAATGAATACGAGCCAACTCTCACTGCAGGTAAGACAAACCACAGACTGGGCTGCATTTGGAGGAGTGTAGAAAACAGATCAAGAGGAGCCGTTACTCCCTCTACTCAGTGCTGGTGGTGTCATGTCTGGAACACTGGGCTCCCCTTTGGGTATGTGGAGAAGCCTGAGGGGGTCCAGCAGATAGCTACCAAAATAATAAATGTTGAGGCAGCTGGGCTTGTTTGGTCAGGTGAAGGGGTGGCTAAGGGACAATCTAATAGCAATCTACAATTAATGGAAGGGTAGTTACAAAGATGATGGGGCTAAACTCATGCTGCTGAATCTCTGTCCTTCAATGTTTTTAAGACTTAACCAAAGAAAACCTGACCTTGGCCAAACACCGATACGTAAAGGGTATTGAAGAATGCAGAGAAGGAGATACATATGGGATATCTTTCATCCCAACTGGCTGCTCTGAACAACAGTATTTTGTCTGAAATATATAAAACAAACATTCTCTTAATAAATACCTGATGATTTTTTATAAGAAAAGTATTTATTTTTCCTTTTCAAGGACAGATCTGTGTAGAAATATCCTTCTAAAAATCCAAGGGAATCAGTGCTGAAGAACAGATTCAGAATCAAATTCCTCTAAAGATCTGGCCTCTAAGAGGTAAGATTTAGACTATAGCAGAGGAAAGCCAAATTTCAGATCTAAACTCACTCAAATTTTACCTATGTTAGTGTTTCAGATCAAGTATTTAACTCCAGTAAAGTAGTATTGGTAGTTGTAAAGCGATATTAAAGTGCTGTCTTAGCCTATTAGATATTCTATTCTCTTCCCATATAATATACAGGCATGTTAAAAAAAGCTTTGATTAATTGCAATCTCAAAAGGAAATAGATCTCTCCTAACTCCCCAATATTCCATCATCCCATGAAGGGATGAGCAGAAAAAACTATCAGGGAGAGGAGCATTGTATAGAATATGGTATTATAAGTATATACGTTTTGCAGGTCACAGATCTGTGTATATAATCCTCGTGCCAGGCAATGCCTGCCACTTAATAGCGGTGGTCTGGAGCAGAAAACATCTGGCTGTAGCTAATGAGCTGTTTTTCAGCCTTCTTCATGTTAATAACACTGAGCAAAGGTGATGGTGGAAGGCTATCTACTTTACTTCATAAGGCATTACAGGGAATTCTCTTTTATAGTGCAATGCCACTGATGTTCCAGCCTACAGCGTATTTAATTGTATTCTCATGTATGGTTCTCTTGTGCATTATTAATGGTTTATTATTACTTTTAATTATTATTTTTAATACACCACTGTTTTTCCAAACTTACTTGTTCTCAGAAAGCACAACAAAAATGCAAAAATATAAAGATCTAGGAAATTCTCAATGATCAATAAACCTGAAGAGCCACAATGGCATTCATAAATATGCTAATTTATGTCATTATGACTTCTAATATACACATTCTAAGACTGCTAGCAACGATGAGGTTGCTGGCAAAATGACAAGGAAAATGTCTTTTTTTGGTCCACCCATTTCAAATAAAATTTTACAGACATAAAATATTGCAGTACTTTTTTTTTTTTTTTTTACCAATGCAGTATCCACTGTAGAGACTAAATGCTCAAGAAGGACCACAGAAACTATTCAAATAAGGAGGCAAAGAATATTGTAGGATTTAGTGGCAATGAATTTTGCCCTCTGTGTCAAATCAGAAGGAATTTCACTTGGGGAATACCAGGAGAAGCAACATGCTACTGGCTTTCAAAGCTAAGTCTTAAGTAAGAAAATGCAACTTTGTTTTTATGCTTTTATTTCATTCACGTAAAAAATGTGAAAGATGGACTCAAACAGATCTGATGCATTATAATAACTAGGACTGTTGTTGGCAAAAAAATGTATTCACCAAAGACTCTGTAAAGCCTGTTGTTAAAAAATTTTTGCATTGAAAAAAAAAAGGAAGAAAACAACTGCATCAGAAAAAAAGTCTTCTTTAAATGTTCATTTAAAAATTGAGACATTTCCTATTCATGGAAGGTATAGTATTTAGTAAAGGACAGACAGGCTTCTGCCCACAAAAGATAACTGATTTTGATGAAACCAAAACTTCCCACTGTACAAGTGGGAGATACTCATCTCAGGGCAAATACCTGTATCTCTATATAAAAGACAGTTTTCAAAGATAACTGTTGAAGGTAACAAATGAACTTAGGACACTGCCTGCCAGAGGTAGATGGACACAGGGGTCTATTCTTAAAAGAAAATGTTTGTTTTGGTTTTTTTCCCCTCCAGTTCAACTGAATCAGACCACTCAACTGAAATGAAGCCTCTCAAATGAGAAACCAGCTTAAAATAACTTCTGCCAACCTCAGCTGACCCTAACAATTTATCTTTGTGTTTAGATGGATACTCATCACCAAAGTATCTAACTGCCTTTCCAAGGAGTAATATAAGAAAAATATTTCTCTTCTTTTTCGCTGGCTGGCAAGTAGAAGGTTTCATAGGTAGTGTAATTTTATTAAAAGTCCGGTGAGGTTCCCATTTAAAAGCATTTGTGGGAAGGCTCGGGCTCTAAAGATGGATTTTGCATTTTCTTAGAAATGAGAAAGCAAAAGTCATCTCATATCGACTCACCTTGGTGAAAATTCTATGGACACAATAAAGTTTCCAGCCACTGGCCCTTAATTCAATTTACGGTAGTAAATAGCTGTTGTGAAAATTTTATAGACAAAAATGGGACGCTTTTGAGAATTACTGTGTGATAGATTTTGCCAATTAGATCATCAAGAGAAAAAAAACCAAAAAACACACAATCTCCACTGCTTATACTGCCTGACCCCCACAGGCCAGAACTCCAATTTGCCATGAAAATCAGCTTGATATTTTCTGTTGAAAAAAAGAAAAAGACAAAACAAGAGAAATGATCCCACCCAAATCCCTCCTTCCTAACCGTTAACTGTAGCTTGCCAGCAAATTAATTTTTGAGAGAACCAAATCTCTGGTTTCTCAGGCAGATTCAGAATAGAATTATATGCCATTGCTCTCGATAGCTGGGTCAAGTAGTTCATACCTCTCTACTCCAGGGTCACTGAAAAACAGTAATTTGGTTTAAAATGTTCAGAAGCAAAAATTAACCTATCCTTGTTGAAGCTACCACTTATAGGTAACATTGTGATTCTGCATATACAGTTTTAAATGAATACATGAACTGAAAAGGTAATTAATTTATTACAATGGGCTATTTTTTAGGCTATAGCAATGGCTGAAAGCTTAAAGGTTTTTATGCTTTCAAGAATAATATTAATTTTATTTTTTGAAGATCAAAGGGAGATTGGAAAAATTATTTCTGTAAGAAGCAGTAGTCTTCTGAAGCAATGTCATTTACTTTTAGCTGTGATGTGATTTCCTTTGGATATAAATGTGCTGAACCTCAATCAGGATGCAGAGCAGCCAGTTAAAGGCGAACTTCAAAAAGCCCTGAAAAAGGGAAACCTGAGTAAAAGTTCACAGTAATTTCTGCATACAGTTCTGAAAAGGAAAGGGCTTTGTAACATGAATTCTCAATTTGCAATTTAAGGTGCACCGTTCATCTAAGATGCTTTTCTTAAGACTGCTTTTTGCTTTAAGACTCAGACAGACAAAAATTAGCCTTTAGATGTTTTTTTTCTAAAATTCTGTTTCTTCTTACATTTCAGAAGCCTGAAAGTCTTTAAAATGGGGCCTTCTTTACATAGCTTTCTGGACAAAAAGAATAGCATCTAACTGTATCATTTTCCACACTTTTAATATGAAATGCTAGAAAAGTAACTCACCTCAGTGGATAAGAATGAATAATCCTTAAAAAATATGGATAAAGAAAATGGAGAATAGCTGGAAAGAGGCTGTAAAATAAAGCATGCTCTATCTTAACACAAATTTAATATTTTAATACATTTCAAATATCTTTCCAATTATGAAAAAATAAAGAGTATGATTTTTAATAAAGTACTGGGAAATCCTCCAGGAGGCATAGGAAGCTTACTAAAAGCCATATGCAATACAGCCCTGTGACTTTGTCATAAGTATATGGCATATGTAAAAACATATAAATATACTGTTTTTAAAATTCTTTTTTGAAAATGGCAATTTTCATCTCAGCTATATTTTGAAACAAATATAACAACTTGCCCAACAGAATAAAACGTAAACAGGTAGTTCCCATAGCAATGACAGAGAAATACAGAGGAAAAAGCATAAAGGAAAAAAATTGGGTGGGAAGGGGAAGTACCTAAGAGCAAGTCCCTTTGGCAAAATATTGACAGATGTAATGAAGAAGTACCAGTAGAGGATGTTAATACAGTAGCTCATACTCTTGCTGAACACTGAAATAGTGGGTCTTATAAGATGAATTAATACAAGACAAGACAGTCACAGATTCCAGGAATGACAAGTTGTCAGAGTCTTCTCTTAGAGCCAGATCACATGCTTGTAAAAGCTATAACTCAATTCAGAGTGCAAGAAACCATAAAGAATCAACAATGTAATTT
Organism: Pygoscelis adeliae; assembly: GCF_000699105.1. Lineage (NCBI taxonomy): Eukaryota > Metazoa > Chordata > Aves > Sphenisciformes > Spheniscidae > Pygoscelis > Pygoscelis adeliae. The sequence goes on along the minus strand of NW_008824233.1, from coordinate 6,551,889 downwards.
ATATGCTAGCAGCAAAGAAGATGCCACATCAGATAACACTGATATAGAAAAGACGAGAAAGACAATGTTGATAGGAACAGTAGCCCTGTACAGCTATAACACAGGAAACCAAACTGGCTTTGTAACAGAGGAGAACAGACTGTAGAAAATGTACCAAGGCATCAGGCCAAAAGAGGAACTAAATTTCCAACGGAGATGGGGATGTAGCAGGTGTTACAAAAATAATATTTTCCAACAGCACTCAGGTCACTGAGAACAATCCATGATGGGATGCAATCATCAGATAATGATCTCCTGGGAGATAATGTCATTAGTGCAGACCACAGGGATGACTCTAAAGAGGCAAAATATTACACATCAGGCTGCTTCAGTGCAGAAGAGGACATCCTCTTTGGCAGTCTCTTTCTGTCCCACTTCCCATCGCTATAACCAGAATTATGACCCTGCTGTGTACTGCACATGAGGAAACAATCCCGTGCAGAATTGCAGTCCCTTGCTGGGAAACCGTAAAGGTTCTAGCAGCAGCAACTGTAAATGTCTGTTTCATCATTACTACCCTAATCTCTACTCATACACGTTCCCACAACCCTGACCCCAGAGTTTAGAACACACCTAATAAAAAGATTGATCTAATACATACGTAACCAATCTGCTGGAGACCAAGTACTTGAGGAACCATTTAAAAGCTGACTCAATGTTTTAAGAATCGAGATAAAGCAGGATTGCCACGATTCTGCTTTGAGGTGGGTGCTATTTGGGCACTCCATGGTGGTTGTTTAAGTGTGGGATTATTTTTAAGGCTTCTCATGTTTTGGTGGTATCTGTCAGATTCTGTTCGCCAAACACTTTAGGGAATGAGGGTGCTCCACAATGCTGTAAAGGGGCTGGCTAGCATTTAAGCAGGTTGTCTAACATCAGGGCTCTAATATGGATAAAAGTACTGAAAGTGACACTCAATCATCTGAAATGCATATGCAAGTTTTTCTACTCCTCCCAGCACGGGGGGCCTAATTTCCAAACAGCACATTCTGAAATGAGCCCTTGATGTTCTCCACATTCTAGTTCCTGAATTTCCTTCTCTATGTTTATATTATTTCATACTGAAAAAACACCAACAACAGTAAATGAGGATATCGCACACAACTCCTTGGTTGGTTAAATACATAACTTTAAGCTTTGATAAGCTGCTTCTGGTTTTGAGTAAAGAGGACAGACGAAAGACAATTATGTAATTACGTTATATCCCTGTTCAAAGCACACAGTGCAATTCTAACTATCCAGTTATGGAAATTCATCGCCAGTGTTTTAAAATGTCCAGAATTTTGATTGTTGCTTTCTCCTGCCACATTGTAGTATTTGATACTTTGTTTTGACATTTTGACTTACACAAAAAAGTTATTTTATTAAATGCAGAGAGAAGCATGGACACATTTGATCATTTTTCTTGGCTATTGAACAATTGTTTTAAATATATTTTTACAGAGTAAAAAGTAAATGACTATCTAAGTTGAATATCTTAGAAAATGAATGTGCTTATTCCACTAAAATGATAACTACCCATATTAAGGGGGGAAAAATGCATTTAAAATAAACATAAGCCAAAATTCTACATTGAGAAATATTTTTTCTTCAGGCTTCAACAACACATGAAAAAGGAATTATATCTAATTATCTGAGTCTGCATTCCTTACATCTGAAGGAACTAAAAAGGTAAGCTAGCACATCCATTGCAGAGCAAGACTAACATTTTCTTGTCCATGTGTTGTTTCTGCTTCCTTCAATGAAATTAAATGTACTAATGAGTTTTTAATTATTAATTTGCTCTATATTTTGGCATCAGGAAGAGAGAAAGCTGAATAGTCCTACCACATAATGCACATAAGTTCGTCGAGGTCAGCCTTGGAAAGAGAGTGTGAAGTTTAATAATATTGTTTTGCATTTTAGGAAGCACATTTATTGGAATGGAATGACTATGATATTTTTTGTGTCGTCTTATTTTTAGTGGGTTTGGAAAAGAAACACAGCACTATGATGCAAAAGATGTATATTACTACTGACTTCCTAATAGATGGCTCGCATTATATATTTAAAACATGTACTAACATGTATCAAAGACTACTCCGGTATAAAACTTTCTGCCATGTAAAGTTGGTAAGTGATTTTCACAAGTTCTTATGAATTTTAGAAGAGTTTGGTCAGCTGAGCCTGATTATAAATGCAAATTTAGAAACAGTAGGAATAAAGCTCAATGATCTAAATGTTCAAGAAATAAAAACAGAGGCACCAGTATGAACAAGAAACCGAATACAGAGAGAAAAGGAGTAAATACAGGACCAGCCAGAAAATATGCTCAAGGAAAAAAAAAAAAAAAAGAAAAAGAAAGATTGGTAAGGATTAATTATGTGCATACATATATTTTGGGAAAGGACGGCTTATGTCCATACCACAAGAACAAGCTCCAGCATAAACACACTGCTGATGACGATAGATTTGATGGTGACAGTCCTAGACTATCATTATTATCTGACCACTTAATAAGCTGAGGTACAATCAAACCAAGATTTGAAGTTCAAGTTCTAAATGTTGCCTGATTTTCTACCACTGGTGTTAATCCTTAAAAATCACATGTCAATACTGAATCCAATCAGCATTATATATCTCAAGCCATTGAACGAACTCCCGGCTCTAACAAGGACAGCCTCCAAGGAGTAGAATTTATAGTAACTAAGGTTAGTAACGACAAGAATCATATTTCTGCTACTCTCACCAAAATGTAAATAAAAACACAGCTTCAAAAAACCCTATTTTTTTCTCTGTTTTCTCTTCTATAGCAAAGGATGCCAAGACTCCTATCATTCCTTTATCTTTGTCTTCTATTTTCCTGGTCTTTTACTTGTAGATTTCAAGCTTCTTTCCTGCATAGACACAAGAAAGACACAGCAGTAGTGGGGGAAAGACAAAGGGAAAACAGATGAAGAAAATTTAAATCCAAATAAAATCTTGTGGGTAACCCTTGAAATATGGTACTGTGCAAAAAAATAGTACATTCCTAAGGTTCTCTTCTGTGAGTGCCACCTGTGACCGCTGGTAGGAAACAGAATAATCTGTGCCATATTAATTTTAGTCTTAAATATAGAGATTAAATAGGATCTGCTCATACAGCTTGCATGTAAACCTGGATAAATCTTAGTAACTGAGTTGTCTATTTTCATGCGTTATAAGAAAACATTTCTATATGTTTTCCTTAACCTGGGCTTTTGTTAATGACCATTTTATTTTGGCTAGCAAATATCAAAGCATACCAGTGTCATGATCCCTAAAAATACAGTAATTAAATACTCTAGAGTCATCCAGCAAAAACCAGTCTCAGTCTTATACCAAACAAAAGCTAAAGCAAGCAGTTAGACTATGATTTAACATTATTTCTGCTTATCTGAAATACAGCTTTTCAGCATGAAAATTCATTTCTTTCTGATTTTGCTTATGAGCCTAAGAGAGGAAAGGTGAAAACTTCCCAGATTTTGTCAAAGCTCTCAGCTAAATTTTTCAAAACCAGAGGTTTTAAACACAGAAGGTTTTTAAACACAGAGGTAAGCCTCAGAACATATGGGTGCCCACTGACCCAGCCAAACCTAAATCTCCAAACCTCCAAAGAATTTCTGCTAAAGATTATTGCTTTAAAAAGAAAGCTGAAACTGAGGAACTATTTTAATGCAATGAAGAAAATCCCATAACTATTCACATTTATAACATCCTTTTACATATCTACCATGATCTGTAATGATTGCAGTCCTAGTGATAACAATTGCACTGACACCTGAATAGCTTAATAAGAAAAGGCAATTTTATATTGCCATAGTACACTGCTTTTCTTTTTTTAAAGATGAATTATAAATTTGGAATTACTATAATTTTTTTTGGAAAAGTGTAGACATTTGATGGAAATGTTAATAAAGAGTGTAATGTTGGGTTTTGGAGCTGTACAAAGAGAAATGAAAGCAGAGCACAAAATTGGACTAGCTCTACTGAGAGAAAACAGAGAAGCAGCTGCAACAAATCAGTAGTATGTAATGCTATAATCTATATACAGTTTTCTGGGACACTGAGGCAGAGAAAGAGAGAAGTGCTAATTTATTCTTTTTCTTTATGTTCAACATATTCATTGCCAGTTGTCAGCGTATGGCCTGCATTTTCTTCTCTTTTTTTGCACTCCGTTGCTAGATACAGTATTGACTCAGGGCTGCAGTTTACAGCTATCCAGCTTACTTTGCTATTGGGTGAAAAATAGTTGGATATAAAATCTGTTCCAAACAACATCAAGGTAGCAATATACATTACTGTAATAATTACTCTGGTGGTTGGTAAGACAACAGGTAGCAATCAACCATTTTTGCATTGATGGAGTGTTGTACAAAGCATTGGAGATATCACTGTAATTTGGCATGTGCTAGCATATTACCCAAAACTGTGGTTCTAATGTGCATCTGCTTCCATTGAAAATAAACAAATAGGGAATGGGCACAGAAAAGGAGTGTACACTTGCCTTGTTAAAAAGTCTAACTAAATAACTGAGCATAAAAAAAACTAGTGAGGCTAAAGCAAAGGACAGTAGCTGTTCCACTTAATTGATACATTCTTTCCTATTAGATCAAAAGCACAGCTTTTGTGCTCTAAAAGTAAGAATAAAATTGCATTGGACTACACCACATTTGAATTTGATTTCTGCTGATATTGAATATGCAGAAGGCTGACAGCCTGGAATAGTGTTTATCAAAGTAAAGTTGTGTTCCCCTCCCCAAAGGGCAAGGAATAGTGACCCTATACCTGTTCTTTAGCTTCTTCTGTTGCTTAAGTTTTTTTAAAGATACCTTCTAGACCTTATGTTTTTCCACATTTGTACAGATGCATATTTGTAACTCCCACCCGCCCTTCAGAAAAATACTGATTTGAAAGAAAGTTGCATTCCATAACAACATGAAATGTTGTCCCACCTTATTCATGCAATGATTCATAGCTGGAAAGAAGGACTCCAAATTCACAAGATAGTGGGCCTCCATGACTAGTTCAGAAATGTTAAGACCTTGTGACCCTTAAAGTTTAGATTATCTTTATAATCTAAAGCTGGAAAGCTGCCAGGACAGGCTTAGTGAAGAATAATGACTTATATCAGAGGCGTTAAAAAAAAATAATCATCTTTCTACTCTGGTCTTCATCAGTCATTCATAACCACTGCAGCTTCTCCCACCTTTCTGCTTTACAGCAGCCCATCCCAGGAAAGCATATCTTGATATAACATGAGATCCTGCAGATGAAATCAAAGAGCAGTGATACTGAAAGTGCCTACTGATGTACAACCTTCTAGCTCAGAAAAAAATATTTCAGTCTTTCCTGACAATTGCATTCGTTCACAATACAACAAATCATAGTTCTTTCTGAACACCAATTTCTGCTAAATAATGTTCCTTCATAATTTAAGCCTTGGGCTCTTTGTTGCCTCAGGCAAGCTATGAAATGGGACTTCTTATCTCCGTTTTACTAATTTGTTCCTGGTTAACATTTTAAAATAGAGAAAACACATTTGCCTCAAACTTTCATTAAGTAGCCATTTTTTCAACTCTCGGGTGTCTTTGCATGTGTTGGTTTTTTTGTCTTTTTCTTGATTTTTTTTTTGTTTTGTTACTTTTTTTGTTTTCACTGTATCTTCAAATCTTTCTGTTTCCTCTTCAAATTTATACAACTGTGGTATTTATCTTGCCATCTTTTTCCATCTAATTCACTTCTCTCTTTTCCTGTACATCTTGCTTTCAGTCTTTCCTCTGCTCCTGTTAGCCTTCCACATCAGTCACCTTTTCCCTTCTGTACTTTTGTCAATCCTTGTCAGGACCCTGTAGACTTAAATACACAACCCTCAATGCATCCCCCACCTACCATTAACCTCTCAAGCTCACATCTCTTCCCCGCATGTGCACACCCATGTGCACATCCACACATGCACATACAAACAAAGGGATTCCTTGGAAGCAGAGACACAATCACTGTTTATGTCTACAAAATAATTTACCTTCCCCACATAGACTCTCCATCACATGTATCTTTCCTCCTCAAAAGTATAAAATGGGCATGTAGAGAGGAAAATCAGAGATTCTTCATCCTTCTTCTGGAGAGACAAAAATACATTAACTCTGCTTTTCAGCTTCATTTGGTGGTTGGTGTTGGACCAGGGCATTCATGTTAGTTACAATTAGATAATTAGAGAGAAGAGGTATATTGTCAGACTACGCATAATTGCCTACTTATGGGGAATGAGTAAGTGAAGACATTTTAGGGAACACTAGGATAACATGAAGGAAACAGAAGCAGCTGCTACTTCAGGAAAAGGTTTTATATTTTACTTCCTGAGTTCATGCGTGTTTGCACTCCACTATCCTACCATCACATACCCCATACGCAATTAAATTCAGCACTTCTGTATCCAGCACAGACAGACTGCCATCCCGTGATTTGACACTGTTGCTTAGAAGACCAGTAACTGCAACGCTGGAGGTGACTGCCTGTTTTTGTTCTGGAATTCCCAGTACTGCTACCATTTTAGAAAGACTTCCATGAAAAGGCAACACTTGTTTGCCCATAAAAGTGTCCTCTCTTTTGCTTGTCTGATTAATTTAAGGTAAATAAGTTACTTGGGTATTTCTCTACGTTCAGTTTTCCAGGCTTGCAATAAGCTGAGATATGTGCCTCCAATCACCTTAGCAGTGTCATTTATTTTGACAAAGTGTAATAGAAGTTATCTTGATGAAAGAGAGTGAACCATCTTAAAACTGGACAATCTGGTCTTAGCTGTGACAGGTTTCAGCATGCCACACAGAATAAAAATAATTGGTAGCAGAAACAGATCTATTTTTCCCTTCCAAACTTTGGAGATGTCCAATTGATCTTCTAGCTTAAAAAAATATATAGAAGAAAAGTAAACTGTCAATTATAGTGTCATCTATCTCTGTCAAATGTAAACATATTTGCCATGCATTGCTACAAACAGCTGTGCAAGATCAATCACTTCATCCAGGACTCCTAGGCCAATTAAGGAATCTTGTGGATGGATGAAGGGTTTTTCTTTTTTTCTTACAGTAAAATGTAGTGCAATTATATCAGGTGTTCAAAAACTTGTGTGTATATGTATGTTTTAGGAGACTAAAGAGAAGTAGCATATTTCTATGGCACTTCTTCAGCACAAAATACTTGTTTCTCTGTGTCTCTTCAGCTGTAATTTAATCTGTACTTGAGAATAAATTTTCAGTTAATAGTTCCTTAGCAGCAGGTCACCTACTGGTCACCTACACAAAAGTTTTGCAGAATATAAGAAAAAAAAAAGAAGTTTCTGATTTATGTGAGAATAAAACACACATCAATTTCTATTCTAATTAAGAACATGTGCCTCCTGCCCCCGAGATACAAAATTTTAGTCAGTCTGTTCCTAACCCACATTTGTAAAGGTGACTTGGGAATTCAGATACCTGAATTTTAGATCTTTGAACTGAAAGGGTCTGATTTTCAGAAACCGCTCTGAATCTTTTCACTGAAAGGCAGTTTTGTAGCAATAGAAACAGAGAAAATTCTCAGTCTTGTATAGATCAACGGTTTGATGCAGTTAGTAGAATTTCTGAAAGAGGAATATGTTCAGCAGACACTTCTGTTCTACAGCTAGAATAGCAGAAGAGCAAATATCCATCACGGTGATGCTGAGGAAAAGGAAAGGAGGATCTAGTTGCTGCTAAAAGAAAGTATTTTCAAACCAACAGCTTGAAAAACTTTAGCTAAGAGTCTTAAATAAAGTAGCTTAGGAGACAGATAAACCACTAACGACACTTTTTAACCAATCTTGGAAAATTAAAAACATTCTGAAGACAGCCTTGTCCTGCCAACGCCATCCTAACATATTCAACTTACAAAAGAGGTCCCTCTGTAGGGAATTACAGACAGATCAGCCTGATGACTATCCCCTATAAATTAGTGGAACTACTAGTATATAATAAAATACTAGAAGCTGACGTAATTTTGAGTTAATTAACCAGATGACTGGATGGAATGTAGCTGAGGTGTATAAAACAGAGAGGAAAAGAGAAGGTGTAGTGAGATCAACTACTGACTATGTCTTTCAGGTTAGGAACTAGAGACATTCAAATGAAACTAGCAAGAAGAAAATTCACAAAAAAAAAAAAAAAAGAACTGGTTCTTAAGAAAACTTGTAGTTAAGTAAGATAACTTCTTAACACAGGATTTTTGTGAGTGGTAAGTTTATATACGTTCAAAAAAGCACTAGGCAAATTCAAAGAAGAAAAGGCCAGGAAACTCAGATATAGAAATAGTATCATTAGCTCTCTAAGCTCCAAATTGCTGAAAGCGTGCAGAGTATTCCAGAAAAATATTACTATTTGCCTTCTTATACTTATTCCTAAACATAAGGTATTTGATTTTGGCCCAGACACAGGTTAATAAGCTAGCAATTCTCTGACAATCAGAATCACCTAGTGAAATGGTTGTAATCTAAGAAAAGCCAGAAAAATACAGATGACACCTAATACTTCAAAAATTACAGAGTGAATGGAAGGCTGAGTATTCTGAAGTTTTCATAAATGAACGTTTAACACAGATGAAAAAAGGAAAATGTCCCTGTTCATGTGTATAAAGACAAAAAAAAAAAGAAACAGAGGAAGAATACTTTAATATACAGTCTTAGAAAGACCACTATGTTAAAGAGTACATTTTTGTCCTCCACAATTTCATAAGGCTGCAAAAATATTAGAAAAGGTTTGAAGGAAGACCACCTAGCTATTCCCAGAGCTGGGAAACAGGGTTTAAGATACAATGCTTTCAGAACCTCAGATTATTCAATGTACTGAAAACAAAGCTAATGGATGACAGAGGACATACACGTATGCAGAGAAAGACATCGGTTATGAAGATGCTTATGAAGACAAAACAAGCATTTGAAATTAGACAAAGAATAAGAGACAATTTCTCAGCTAAGAGGGAAAACAGCACAGATTGAGCCTACAAGAAAATTCATAGCCTGCTCATATATATTTTTGGGGCCTAGCAGTCAGCCCTAGCACCCCCATCATTTTCCTTCCAGTCCTTGATGTCTCCTGCTCCCTGCACCACTATGGACCTACAACACCCAGCTGCTGGGGCTGAACTGTATTTGCTTCAGTTGGTGACTTCTTTCGCTTGCGCTTCTCACAGCCAACATGGCTAGGAGCTTTTTGACAGCTGGATATCATTTGGAGTTGTTAAAAAAAAAAAAAACAACTAAATAAAACTTTATATCTACCCTAAAGTTTGGGCTGGCTGTAGCCTTGGAATTTATGAACTGATGAGCCCTACTGTTTATCCTTTTCAGACCTGGACTTTAATAAGATGAAGGTTGCCAGACTGTCTTTCATATGCCTATGACACTTGTGACTTCATACTAAAGACAACAATTATTGTCAGTTTGCTGCATCACAGTTTAACACTGTCGTCTTCTTGGGTGAAGCTTTTATACATGGATGCTAGATTTTACTTGGGTAAAATGGAGGACTTGTTCTGCCTGAAGAATGATAAATTGGCCAAAGCTGGAAGCAGGTTCTTGAAAGGGATGAACTACTGCAGTGAGGTTTTTTTCAATTATTGTGTCTGATCTGGCCTTCTCACATGCTTACAGTCTCTTTGGCTATACTTAATTGTGCAAAAAGAAATTCCAGTCTCCTAAGCTGAGGGAATACTCCTTATCCATATGCCAAACACATGGACGGTAGTGATCTAGGAACCCTATACTCTGATTTCCACAGAAAAAAAACATGGACATGTGAACCTGGCAGATCACTGACAGATGCCATTTGTTGGACAATCAGGGAATTTTGCTTAATCCACATATAACCACCAACTACCAGGTTAGGTGTCAGGAATAAATTTCTCTGAAAAAGTGTGTTCAAAGTGAAACATAACTTGGAGGTTTAGCATTTCCTCTGCAGGCTTTACTTACCTGCTGAAATCATCTACGTATATCTCACTTAACCAGTTTCCTGCCAAGACAGACGTCTTGATGACACCAAAATGTCTGTGGGCTCTGCTGTCTCAGCTTAGTATCCCAAGGAATGAAGTGCTTTAGTCTAATTAAGATCTCTGGGCTCATGTAGTGTGAACCATAAAGGCCTGTGATATAAAAGAGGTTGGATTAGGTGAAATAATCCCTTCTGCCCTTAAACTCTATGAAATTATAAAAGTTTTACAAACTCCACTTAACAGTGGTGTATATCAATAACCTGTGTTCTGAGGCACGGCTCCCTGATTTCATCTTAGCTCTGCAATGCCAGCTTTAGTGAGTTTGAACTGTGGCAGCTTGCCTTTGATACTCTGGCCTTGTTTTAAATAGCTTCAGAGAAAATTTGTAAAAGACTATAGATGGAGTGACACTGAAACAGCTCAGATTCAATAAAATAATAAAAAAAAAGAATTACCTAATTCTTTATTCTTTTAGAGGATTGATCTTAGTAGAGTGTTTAGATTTGGAAGCTTTATATAATAGCTTCAGGCCTTGTGGGTAGCTGGGGATTTTTTTTTTTTTTAAGCTTTTCTTACAGCTCCTACTATGACAAAATAGAAAGCTGGAAGTAGGTGTTATCTGCTTAATTCAGAAGCATTCACAGAAATGCAAAGTATTAGGTAGCATTTACAGAGACACATAGTGAAGCCTTTGGAGCTGAACGCCTTTTAAATGCATGTCACATGAATATTCAGTCAGATATGTAAATTTAGGGTATCTGTTACTTTTAGTAGATTGATCTATTATTTGAGATCAAGGCACAGATCACAAGAAAGGCATATCAAAATATCAGACCTTTTATTCTTGTACAGAATATACTGCAGGTAGTCATGGTTTTTTTCTATTCCTCTTGGCAGTTTGCTTGCTTTCTATAGGAAAAGTAAAATTTAAATTTTTGTTAGTTTTGTCACTCCACATGCTTTGATAAAGTGCTTCATCACTGAGGCTTTACAAATAACCCTTTGCACTTCAAAAGGAGTTTTTGATACTGTAATACCAAACCTATGCAGTATCCAGAATCTAAGAATTACAGTTATATATTGCAGAGAAATGCAGCTAAAAGATTTGGAAAGTCAAACAAATTCAGTGTAACTCTACATTTCTTAAGTACCTAACTGGCTCTGTAATATATTCAGGCCAGTGAGAGAATGGGAAGGATTGCTACCCTGTTTCAGGTACTATTTCAAAGCAGGTGATTCACCAATTTCTTTAGGTGTGTTTTTAGACCAAAATTTTGAATGTAACTCCTGAAACTCTTTTGGAGAAAAAAAAAAAGAAATGTACCGGGGGAGGGCTTTAAACAAAGGTCAAAGAGAAAGTAATTACTGACCACTACAAGCCTGTTTGGTTAGTTGAGAGGAGACTGATGTAAACTTCTGCAAATCTCCTGCTATACACTTCAGAATATTCATAAATCAGAAGAGTAGATTTAACTTGCCAGGTATCCTGAACTTGAGTTGAAATTTCTCCTCTTCCAAAAAGACCTATCCCCTTTCTCACTCTTCCTGCCCTCTCCTCCACCCGCCACTCCAAAAGGATATACACAACAGTCCTATGCGCTGGGGAGTTTTACCTGTCTGGGTGAGGATACACTTCTCTCCAGATTTTCTACAAAGCAGTTCTTTTCAGGTGGATTCTCTGGGAATAGCTGATAGGCAAGTCGCTCACAATCATCTATTCAAAATTATCAGTGGACAGGAGACCCAACTGTTTAGCCTCTGTACAATCACATTCCACAATAGGGGATAAAAGACCTTCCCCCCCACACAAAAAAAAAAGAAAAGTTAAGCTCATTTTTGTCATTCTTTAGCATTCTCTGTTCTGCTGTTACTGCAAGGGATTAAAAATCCCTGTAGCACTCCTTTTTTTCTCAGCTATATCACTTGGCACAATGAAAGACGTCAGTTCTCCCTACAAGCTCTACCTTATCTGTGCTTAAACAAGCACAGCTACAATGCTACTGTTAAAAGTTTAAAATGTAATATAGGACAGACAGGTTTCTTCAGAGCAGGGTTTGGATGTTGATGACAGAGCAGAGAATAGGATTGCAATGACCTGAGTTTCCCATGTTTAAGAGAAAGGTACCTGTCTCACTGATTATTTGGCTTGGCTAAAGAAATTATTTGTAGGTCTCAGCGGTAGTGATAAAGTTAATCATCTGTGTCCCAAATCAGTCAAGGCTCTAAATAAGCTCAACGCAAAAACACACAATCCAAGTAAACTTCAGTTTTAGCTCCATGAAGTTCCCAAAACCCTAGCTGTGACTAAGATGAGTATTATATACATGCCCTGTGCTTTGGAGTCTCTGGTGCTTTCTCTACAGGATCTTGTGCAAATGTATGGTGTTGCTGGAATGATTTGTTTCAGTTAGGAAACTCTCTTTAATTCCTTTCCATGTTAAGAGGCGTATTCCAAAAGAACAAACTACAGAAGAGATGTGATTTGCAACCGCACTTACCTGTTAGTCAGGCAACAAGCTCATCAATGATAATAAGCAAACAAGAACTGAAGATCAGAACAAAAAACATGAAAAGTGAGGAGATGAGTAACTTCTTGAAGAGCAGTAGAAGAACTGCAGGGAAGCTTCTATTTAGCTAGCAGACTGCAGGGAGTCCTAAGAAAACTGAGGAACAGGAAAGACGATTCTAAAGTGTACATATTTGCAGGGTATGGGAGCACCCTTAAAGGATAAACCCACCAAGTAGGTGTTTCTTATGAGTGCTTTACAGAATTTTATTTTCTAATCAAATTATAAAATATCATTGAAATATTAATATGCTCTACTGATTAAAATCCTTAAAGTTGACTGAAATTACAATGACTTTAAAAATTTAACGGATAAAAACATTGAAAGCAGAAATCACTGAAATGGTATCAGTCATGTTCTGTCTTTCCTTTAGTTCCACCTTCTATATATAACCATGGCATAACTTTAATGAAAAATGCATAGTTTTCTCAGACAAGCTCATTAAAACTAATTTGAGATTATATCTAATCTAAACAAAGAATATCCATGGAAAAAATGACAGATTTGCTTCAGTCTCTGGATCTTTTAGCAACTGCTGAGACTTTTTTCCCCCGTATGGGGAAAAAAAGAAAAAAAAAAACAAACCAAAAAACAAAATTCCAAAGATTCTGAGTGTGAGTACATTAAGCCTTTGGAATTTATTTGAAAGCACTCTTTAGAAAACCTGGAGTGAATAACCTGAGCATCTGAGGACACCAAAAATGAAGCCAGTATGGCTGTTGCTTCTAAGTGACCCATCTGACTTTAGTAAAAATCCTCTAATAGAAGCAGACTGGTATTACAAAACATGCCTTTGAGTTGCCATAATGAAAAAGATAAACACTTAAAGCTAGTGTGACATATTGCCTCGTAAGAACTGGCCAGCACTTAGCAAAGTTAGCATGCTAATTTTATAAGGAAATTTCCAGTTATGGAAGAAGAGGAGAAAGTGGGAACCATGTATTCTGCCAAAAGATCTGCAACTTGTTCAACATCTGTAATGACAAAGAAAGCAAAACTCCTCTAAACTGAGCGTTATGCTGATCATTCAGACTTGGTTTCAAAGTCATCTTGCTGGGCAAATTCCGAGTTCAAATTATTCAGGACAAAGACTGTCCTTGAAATCAGCAGAAGGTATAAGTAGAAGGACTTACAGCCTACAGTGGGAAGGTCCTCCTTTATGAGACAGGAAACCCCAGGGAGGATGGAATTCAGCAGGCTGTAAGCTGAAAGGATTTTTTTTTTTGACAATTTAAATGTAATTTTCTGAACTACCTACAATCCCTGCAGCTAAAGGCTTGAAACTACAATGCAAAATCAACACAATGAAGATGTATTGAGTTCTCTTGAATTATACTGTAAATGTATCCAGGAAGAACCAAAGTTATCTTTGCCAACAGCTTTATCAGAAGTTGGGTGAGAGGAACATTGCTATCGAAAATACAGGATTTTTTTTTTTTTGGTTGAACTCCTCTAAAAAGCCAGAGATCTTGAGTCTGCTGTAATTCTGGTCCCAGTTCCCCAGCTGCACTTACTATGCGAAGTTCATTGTGAATTTTCAGCAATTCAAATATGGGATCACTGTTCTTAGAATCAATATATTTGCTCTAAATCAAGTGGAATTAGGTCCAGATAAAACTTGAAGAGGTCCAAGCATATTTTTGAGGGATGTAATTGCAGTTTTACCTCCCAAGCACTCTGAGGTTCCCAGTATACAAATAACACTGCTGGTGAAAATTATTTTTGAGTCATTCAATTTCTTCTTGCAGAAAAAATTTACAGTCTTATCTAGAAATATAATCTGAAGTGAGCCAATTTCAGAGCACTATAAAAACATTATCAAATTCTCAGAACGCTCTTATCAGGTCATCAGCTATCCAATTTCCCTGATTTTACAGATGGAGAAATTGTGCTATTGAGGAGTTGTAGAACTTGCTTGAAATCGTGGATGAAGATTGGCAGAGACGGGATTAGAAAATGTCTCCTGCTCTCAGAGCTAAGGCCTGCTCATTCTCGCATGCTGGATAACAACCAGTCAATGAAGCAAAACTGCCTTGCTTTGGGTCAGAATATAGGAATTGGTATGAGATAGCTATTAATAAGCGCACATCCAAAACTTTCAAAGGAGATCAGACACTAGATCATATGAAGAAAATGCATGTTAAAGATATCTGGAAGTATGAAATTCAATATTCATATGAATAGCAATCCTCAAGAAACGGGAGTTACTTGTAGCAATCATCGTCTGAAGAATGATTATTCAAAGAAAAGTATTTTTTTCTACGTACAGAGACAGATTTGAACTTGTGCACAGACCACTGGCATTCTCAGCCTTCTCAGAGCCCACACATCATAAAGCCACATCTTACCCTCCAGCTACTGCAGTTTCCACTAATAATGGCATGGAGTATAGCTCATGAACACAAATTATTCAATAAAAGGCAATATAGAGTTGTATGGCTGTGTGGGGATTCTAGGGGGGCTAAACCTGGGGAAAGCTTCATCAGTACCACTCCTTGGGCAAGAAGGGATGGGCATTAAAACAGCCTTTAAAGTACACTCTGTGGTACCCTAGATCTACCCAAGAGCATGGTACAGAAGTTATTGTCTCCTTTCACTCCTTGTCCAGCTGAAGGCTGACCGTGCCTCAGCTAAACTCTGCAGCTTTCAGATACAGCTTCACACACTGTTCTGGGCTACCAGTACTCACATATTACTGGTTCACAAAAAAACTAGATTAATAGTATATTTCTAGAGACAAGTAGAAGAAACATTGTGACTGACATTGGCCTGGCATTGTGACTCTAGCTTCAAAAAGCCATGGAAAAGAGCTACTGGTTCCCCACATAGAAACACAGGCTTCAATGCTTTATTTGGCTTTACTTTTTCCAGTGTCTTGCAGCGGATGGTTGGCAGACAGGATTTCTGTGCTGCTTCTCACAGACAAGCATCCAAAACAAGCAACTTCATAGCTACAAAGAGTTTGATGACAGATAAAAAGGAACTAGAGAAGGTCCTGTGAATATTAAAACATCCCTGAAACAATGAAATGCTGTGAAGTTCTCTGCACGAATAAGAACTCAAAAACAGTTAAGATCTTGAGTACACTTTGTCAACAAGGAACTGAGCGACATATTACTGTCTTCATTTGTCTGAACTTGGATTGGGGGCTAGTTTTGAGAAGGACTGTACATGGAATAAATTATTGTAGTGGGGTAAAAAGGAAAAACTACAGTTGTTATTCTTTCCTGGCAAAATAGATTTGGATAAGGTATAACACGCACACCGGCTACAGTAGAATAATGAAAATATGGAAATTAATGTTCTAAGCATGTATAGAGATGGAAAACACAACAAAATGTGTGAGGTAAAAGAATAAATTCTTACTGTAATGTATTGACTGAGCAGCGTTTGAGCAGACTTATTCTCTTATCCTTTCAGGAGAGTGCTTTTTCTTCTGCCTTAACCTTTCTATACACAGAGAGCGCCCTACTGAATTCAGGCTGGTCCTCATAGGCACGTTGATTCATCTACACATCCCAAGCAGCAAAGTTGATGCTTTGGTGTACAGCATACAGTAGTTTATTATCCCTTGAGTAGAAAATGTGGCTCAGTCTGCAACATCACTAATGTCTTCTAACCTACAGTGTTGTTCACTACATAAGCCTTGCTCATGCTTCACATCTCGGAACTGCATTGTCCATTAGCATCCTTACCTCCAACCAGTTACACTTTTGCAATGTCTTATATGTATAAGGACTTGTTACTACATGTTTCTTGGAATAAGATTAGTCTCAAGAATAATTGTCTCAGCCACCATTACAGTCATACTAAATAAAAGCAGATAAATAATAAAAGCATTACTGTCAATATGGAATAAGTCACAATTTTTCAACAAAAGGGTTGCCCTTATTTCTTCGGTATCATCTGCTTTATGAATTCTTTCATTCATAAAACTAAGCAATTAAATACCATAGGCAAAGCTATTTAAATTTAAGTGTATAATAAAAACAGTGATTTTCAGCTTTCATGAATCTACCGTCTATGTCTAAAAACAACAAAGCCATCCTATTCTTTCACTTCAGAAAAGTTCATTTCCTTGAAACGTTGTGATAGGGCAGAGAGGAACAGCAGGGAGAGGAAGAAAAGGGCTATTTTGTTTTTTTATTTCATGATCAATGGATTTTTCAGGGTAGGGAAAAGAGGAGGAATGCTGGAATATTTTGTAATCACAACTCTTTATATTTACATATTTTATGTAATATATGCATGACATATAATTATCTTAATATAATTTACATTTTATATTGAGTATAGGTACACATATTTATATAAATTTTTTTCAAAAAAAAATCATTAAGAATTTGTTTTATGACCCGTAAAGGACACCTGCCAACAGCAAAATGATTCTCAGGACTCCGAGATTCTAGATTTTAAAAATGGTACTAACTAAGCAGCTCAGTGGCTAATTCTTTTTACTTCAGTGATATGAGACACGGAGAATGACACAAAATGTGTCTGACAGAAACAGTTTCTCTCCAGAAATTAGGAATTTTATAGACCATGCCATGCATGACCATGACATTGATGAAAGGAAGCTCTTTGTACTGATGAACCCAATATACAGCATTGGAAAAGTTTAATGGCCATTTCACCTTATGCAGCTATCAAACATTATACATGTAATTTTTATTATGACCAATAAAGCCTATTTCCAGTCCGTTGCAGATGGGCTCTATTTAATGGTCAGTTTCCTAATGTCATCATCTTTGCTGCTACTGTGTAAAATGTAATGATAATTCCATTGCAGAGCACAGCATTGCTGCATGTAGATCAGATTATCTGGGTCAATTTAAATGTTATTACTGGGTCGATTAAATTGGCCTAAGGCACCATTGATTTGAAATAGATCTCCATATTGTTTTATTATACTGTAGACTATATATCAATTTTAATAAAGACTAAAACAAAAACTCCGTGTAAACCATATGTAGAGGATTAATCACAGGTTTATGGAGTTGTCATAGACTGCAGTATGAGCAAATAGAAAACAAGAGAACATTATAAATATGAAATCTAAAAGGATTACGTGTTGTATAATTCAGTCAATGAATGATTTAGATTTCAGTTGGATGTATATGTCGTGGTTTAACCTCAGTCGGCAACTAAGCACCACGCAGCCGCTCGCTCACTCCCCCCCTTCCGGTTGGGATGGGGGGAGAATTGGAAAAGCACAAGTGAGAAAAACTCGTCGGTTGAGATAAAAACAGTTTAATAATTGAAATAAAATGATAATGATAATAATACGATAATAATATGATGATAATAATAATAATACACAAAGCAAGTGATGCACAGTACAATTGCTCACCACCCGCCGACTGATGCCCAGCCAGTCCCTGAGCAGCGGCCCCCCGGCCGGCTTCCCCCAGTTTATGTACTGAGCATGACGTCCCATGGTATGGAATGTCCCTTTGGCCAGTTTGGCTGTGCCCCCTCCCAGCTTCTTGTGCACCTGCAGCCTTCTCAGTCGGTAGAGCATGGAAAACTAGAAAGTCCTTGGCCAGTGTAAGCATTACCTAGCAACAACTAAAACATCGGTGCCTTATCAATTTTGTTCCCATCCTAAATCCAAAACACAGCACTGTACCAGCTACTAGGAAGGAAATTAACTCTATCCCTGCCGAAACCAGGACAGTATACAATACAGAAAGAGCAGTAAGGTTCTTCGTTTTTAATGGAAAGGGATTACTGCATTGTTTAAGGGCAGAAAAAGAAAATCATTTTTACAGCATGTTTTGGGTTTCTTCCCTTTTCGTTCTTATTCTGACCACATACCAGAGGAAGATACTTTTCAATTACATGCAAGGCCAGTGGTTAAAAATGAGCAAACTAAGAGCATAGAGTACTTTTACAGAGGTAAATTCAGACAGAAACTGTTGTTTCCTACAAAGTCTAAATTTCACATTAAATTGGATATCCAACATAATTCATAGATGAAAAGTGCAGAAGCTCAATAAGAAGTTGGCAATAATTCATAGACTTATTTTCCCTGTGGTCTTGTTAAACTGCTTTCTCTTTCTGCACCACCCCTGAAAATACACTTCAAATTTGTTTGTTCCAAAGTAAGCAAGAGAAGCATATGTATAGATTATTCGTTTTTACATTGGTATGCACAGAACATTTTCTTAAAATTAATGCCTGTCCTGGTTTCGGCTGGGGTAGAGTTAATTTCCTTCCTAGTAGCTGGTACAGTGCTATGTTTTGGATTTAGGATGAGAATAATGTTGATAACACACCGATGTTTTAGTTGTTGCTAGGTAGTGTTTACACTAGTCAAGGACTTTTCAGCTTCTCATGCCCTGCCAGCGAGAAGCTGGAGGGGGCACAGCCAGGACAGCTGACCCAAACTGGCCAAAGGGACATTCCATACCATGGGACATCATGCTCAGTATATAAACAGGGGGGGAGTTGTCTGGGGGGCAGCAACTGCTTCTTGGGAACTGGCTGGGCATTGGTTGGCAGG
>NW_008824233.1:6529327-6532685 GCF_000699105.1 Pygoscelis adeliae | reverse complement strand
CCACACAGTACTTTTTTTTTTTTTTTTTTTTTTTTTTTTTAACCAATTCTCTCCCCCATACCACTGGGGGCAGGGAGTGAGCGAACGTCTGTGTGGTGTTTAGCTGCCTGCCAGGTTAAACCAAATCAATGCCCTATACATTCGCTAAAGCCCTTGAAAAAATTTTTAACATACCTTTCAGTTTTTCCTGTGTTAATTATCCTGTACTCCAGCAATACTGCTACAATGTCAAGCACTGTCCATACGCTATCCGAAACAAAGGAAATGTATTGGTCCAGAATTTCATATCTGATATGTACAGAATATAGAGCATATAACTAATGTGTCTTTTCAAGTATACATGGATAATTTAAGTTTATAGATCCTTTATTTCATTACCTCCATTTCGCTGGAAATGACATCATTTCTATCATTCCCAAGCTGGATCTGAAAACTTTAAATCATACCCTAGTTTGTCATCAATTAAAGATATAGCTCTAGAAGTAAAATATAGTTAGTTATGTGTAAAGAATTATCAATGATTCTCTAGTCAATTAGCCACAAGAACAAGATAGAATATGAACCGCTGTGGCTTAAACATCATGCACTTCTGGCATGTTCATTTTAGGTAAATGTTGCTTTACCTGGAAAGAAAGACTGAAATTATCTACACAGGTGCAGGGCTATCTGGTTTCTATGCTGAATTGGTAAAACAGTGTCAGACAATTTCTAGTAGGACTCTTGATCACCCGGTCATCAGCCAGATTAGAGCCATAGGGATCTAAACTAAAAATGCAATTATTGTATAGGCAGTTATAGTAATAGTAACAGACAACTCCTTTGTGTATTCCACAGGGGAAAATAGCATTATCATATCCTGTAACATACTCTTTGTAGAGACAGACATGATTGATATTTATATATATAGATATGTAGGTATATATCATATGTTTATTGTATGTGATATATATAAAGAAATTATATAAGAATGATTTATAGTATTATAGTATAATTAATACTATACTAAGATAGTTTCATTATATTGATTTGTTTTGTTATATATTTATATTTTATATAGATAATAAAATATTTTATATAGATAATATATACAAAGTTGTGAAGAAATATATAAAGAAAACATTTATTGGACCTTGTCTCTTTCCTCTGCTATAGATGAGTGTAATGTCACTGCACCATTTGTTCCACATACCACAACACAAGCAGAAGCCTTCTACATTGTACAGAAATTTTATATTACTCAGAAAAATCTCTCTCTCCCTTTCCTTTCCTTCCCATTATATCACTATATCTATTATGGAATACAGATGTGCTAATGCGTGCTAAGTCAAGGAAGGGATCTCCCTAAAGTAAGTACTACATACTCTAGGGCTGGCAGAATTAGATCTGTAGCTCATAAACCATAGAGACATTTCTTAAGATATCAAGCACAACTATAATAATTGATCTGTGAACTAAATAATTTGCAGATAAAAAACTACATTGAAAGTCTTCATTTACATTGTGAAGTCTAGCTCTTGCAGTTAGGGAAGGACTGAATCACAGTTTAATACACAAATGATTAATTGAAGATATATGTGGAAATATATAGTCTGATTAGATACTGGTACTATTTACTGGTTACACAGTAAATATTCAACATTCATTACTTTCCTTGTGTCTTTTGAAATCTTCACTATTTTTAATAGCATGCATTTTGTTTGTTTTAATGATACACCAAAGTAATTTTTAGTCAGTACTTCCTGTCTCATGAGCCTTGTATTTACAGCATATGCCTCTCTAAATTTTGGCAATATTGAGTGATGGTAATAGAACTGTCTGTTCTCGGATCTGGACTTTGGGTTGTTTTGTTTCTTTTTCTGTTGAATATGCCTAAAATTATTAGTTATTGGCTTCATCTTTGGATTCCTTATTATAATCATCTTATACTCATAACTAAGTATTATTAAATATTTATCAATAATTAATAGAACCCTCTAAACTTTTATTCAATGGAAAGCACATGTAATCAAACTCCTGCCAGCGACAGAGGCAAGTATGCATTTGTTGTGATATCTGGATTATTAGATTTAGTATTTTTTAAACACCTGGTTACACGTCAAAGCGAAGTATCGCAAATGCACAATTTCATTCTTATTTTGGTATTAATACCTGCTTTCTTTCTCTTAACTAAGAGAAATTTACCTTGAGAATATTTCTGCCTCAAAGTTATACCCTTATGCCAAAGCAAATGTGTAAACAAGAAAGCAAAAAAGCACTGAAAGTATTAAAGGTCAATCAAAGATTTGATGACTGTCGACAAATCACGAGTGGAACAACTGCTTACAGCTGCTCAAAAGTCAATTGTGAATTTTAACCTGATCATTTGGTAGTGGGATACACTGGCTTGAGTATGTTCACATAAAATAATATTCCCTCTTCATTGATCAACAACTACTAAATAAAGATTGGGTAAGTATACCAATCAATACTTATAGAACAAGGAATCATCTCAGCTAGCAACCTTTCAAGGGCTGACACGGTATCAGCCTGATCCATTTTCAACATCACCACAAAATCTTAAGACTTTCCAGAAAACTCATATTTGGAGATACCGCCTTAATGTTACTGCAGTACTAAATCAACAGGTAGTAACCCTTTCACAGCTATGAACTCAAAGACATACTACAAAAATCTGGGGTACCTATACATTAGTTGATGCTGTGCATTATTTCCTGTGGTAATGTGTTGAGACCCTAGCATTAGGGCAAAGACAGAAAATCACCACCTGTAGTAGGGGCCCTTGAGAGCACAAGCATGGGATGACAGCAGAGGCCCCAAGGGTGTAAATGTAAATCAGAAATGGTCAATTATGGATTAATAAGAGAATGCATCCTTGACAGCTGGATAGGAATGTTTTTGGGGCATAATAAAGAGAACAAAGAACATGTAGCCAACATATGTAAAACAACCCATATATACTAAAGATGCAAGGATTTAACAAGAAGGGATAAAAGACACTCACAACCCCTACAAGGAAAGAACAGAGAGTGAATTGCTCTAGTATTGTCATCCCCAGTTAAGATTCTCGCACCTGATCAATACACCTGCCTGTCTGAAGCAGGTCTTCCCTCTCTTTCAGAGAGAAAGAACACTGCTTTTTGATTTGCCATTCACCACGTTGCTATTGCAGACTCAGCAATCTTAGGTAAATTATTATATTTAATATATCCTTGTAAAGCAATTTAAATTCTAAAGAGCAGCATGTGTGGTTTTTGCTCCCTTCCCACATGCCAAGACAACTGATAGTGCAGAACCAAATCAGAATAAACTTGAATGCAGTAATCCAGAAAATATCAAAGTGATAAAAAATGAGAGCTTT